>NC_057806.1:27152898-27153997 GCF_018294505.1 Triticum aestivum
TGCCACCAACCGGGACCAAAGGCCTCTACTTCCCGCCCTTTGGGCTGCTGAAAAGAGATCTTTAGTCCCGGTTGGTGGCACGAACCGGGACCAAAGGGGGGCATTCGTCCCGGTTTGTGCCACGAACCGAGACCAATGCGCTGTGTGTATAAGCAGGACTTGTAAATTTTTTAGTTTCATCGACCATTTGCCCCCCGACGACGCCGAACTCATCGATGCCGCCAGGCTGCCCGTGCTCGCCGTCGCCGCCCTGCGGTCGCCGTCGCCTTCGCCGCCCGCTCCTCGTCGCCGTCGCCCCGCGCCCTTGCCCTGCCCTGACGCGCAGCCCTGGCCCGTGCTCCTGCCCCGACGCCGCACCACGCCCCTGGCCTACCCCGACCACGCCCTGCCCCGACCACACGCCGCCGCCATGTTCGGTCCGGCCGCACGCCTTCCTCTCTATTTTTTCATATATATTATGTCTTTTCCAGATTATATGTATATGTGTGATTATATGTATGTGTGTATATATGATTATATGTCCTGTTTTTTCCATATTTTTGTTAATATATATGATGATTTGTTTTTGCACTTTTATAAAAATGTATATATATATGTATGTATGTTCTCTGTGTATATATGTTCATATATGCAAAAGTTAGGTTTTTAGAAAAGTTTTATCTATGTATGCAAAATTTAGAAGAAGAAGAAGTTCTATATATGCAAAAGTTACATTTTTAGAAAAGTTTTATATATCTAGCCAGGAAGAAGGAAGAAGGAAGAAGAAGAAGAAGAATAATTTTTTATATATATATGCAAAAGTTACATTTTTAGTAAAGTTTTATCTAGGAAGAAGGAAGAAGGAATCAGAAGAAAAAGAAGGAGCGGAAAAAGGAAAATAAGAAGAGGAAGAAGGAGAAGAAGAGGAGAGGAAGAATAGGAGAAATAAATTAGAAGAGAAAAAAAGAACAAGAAAAAAAGAGGAGAAGAAGAAAAAATAGAATAATTCTATTTTTTTCTTCTTCTCCTCTATTCCTTTCTTCTTCTCCTCTTTTTTTCTTCTTTTTTTCTTCGATCTTCTCCTCTATTCCTTTCTTCTTCTCCTTTTTTTTCTTCTTCG
>NC_057806.1:27154212-27178374 GCF_018294505.1 Triticum aestivum
GGGGGGGGGTTGATATACCACCTTCCCGATAACTTCAACATGAGGGGGGGGGTCGCCGAGGGTTCGAGGGGCGCGTGTCGGGAACTAGGGTAGAGGTTCGAGTGTCGGCGTGGGTTCGAGGGTCACCGAGGGTTCGAGGGGCGAGGGTCGGGAACTAGGGTAGAGGTTCGAGGTTCACCGAGGGTTCGAGGGTCGTCGAGGGGCCTAGGGTTCGAGTGTCAAAGTATTGAATAAATCCATGGCTTCATCATTATCCGGAAGTAACCGGGGCATGATGGTACGAAGTTGGGCAAAGTTGTTCTGGAACGGAGTCCCGGATAGGATAATTCGCCTTTTTGTACGAATTTCTTCAAAGGCCTTCCAAATAGCGATATTCGGAAGGCTCTTGCTGAACTTTGTACGAAAAAGCAAATTATCCTATCTGGGACTCCATTCCAGAACAACTTTGCAGAACTTCGTACCATCATGCTCCTGTTACTTTCGCCTAATGATGAAGACATGGTTTTGTTGAATCCTTTTACACTAGACAAACATGACATGAGGGGATCGAGGGTCGGGAAATAGGGTAGAGGGTCGTGGATTGTCCGAGCGGTTGAGGGCCGAGGATCGCCGAGGGGTCGAGAGGTTGCCTAGTGTCAAAGTATTGAAGAAATCCATGGCTTCATCATTAGCCGGAAGTAACCGGGGCATGATGGTACGAAGTTGTGCAAAGTTATTTTGGAACGGAGTCCCGGATAGAATAATTCACCTTTTTGTACGAAGTTATGCAAAGGCCTTCCAAATAGTGATATTCGGAAGGCTCTTGCTGAACTTTGTATGAAAAAGCGAATTATCCTATCTGGGACGCCGTTCCAGAACAACTTTGTAGAACTTCGTACCATCATGCGCCTGTTACTTTTGCCTAATGATGAAGACATGGTTTTGTTGAATCCTTTGACACTAGACAAACGTGACATGAGGGGATCGAGGGTCGTCCAGGGGTCGAGGGTCCAGATTTATCAAGAATGCCCCCATTATGGATGTTCACAAGTTGATCCAAACTGTAGAAGCGCTGCTGAGGCCACCCACATTTACCAAGTTAAAAGAGCGTTGTCGTCGAGGCCACCCCGAACCCTAGAAGCATTACCGAGGCCACCCCAAACCCTAGAGAAGCGTCGAGGCCACTAATATGATTCCTTGTTGTGATTAGCTAGCTAGGTCTATGTTTGCCACTAATATATCCATCTTTCATGTTTGTATAATAATTGCCATATTGTAATATTTGCAGAAACTATGGAGCACGGCCGAGACGAGGAAGCAGAATAGGTGTTGGGGGACATAATCGCAGCCGGAGGTGATGTCATGTCGTATCTCAATGACACCGATGGTCTGGAAGGAGAGGGTCAAGCAAGCTACGGTTATCAAACAATGCAGGAGGAAGGACATGATTATGATGGCTCCGGTGACCGAATGCCGGTGGAAGAAGGAGACCGTGATGACAGCTCCGGTGACCGAACAGAGTCTGGCCAGGTATATATATTAATTAAGCATGTGCTGACTAGCTAATTGATGCATTCATTGTTTTGATATATACACATATTAATTCTCGTCTTTCTTGTTTTCTAGCCCTCCAGATAGAGAAAAACTTCAGTAATGAGACGAGGCCCGAAGAAGAAGTTGCGCTAGGATGAAAGGTTAACGATCATAGCAATCGCGCGCGATGGCCAATTGATTGAACCCATCCGGACCAAGGAGCATTTTCTGCTCAGTGCGGGGTTCTTGTTAGGGACATGATCCCTATCAGCATCCACCAATGGTTTAAGCCTAAGAACGAAGACCCTGAGGTGTCTTATGTCAATGATAGGAAGAAAGATGATCTTTGGACCGCACTAAAGGAAAATTCACCCTACCGCCAGAGGAGGATCTGGAGAAGCCAGCTATAGAGCCATTGGTCAAGTCTCATGCTCTTAAGAAGATGGCAGTTCTATTCAGGAGGTGGAAGAATGAGCTGAAAACAAAGTTTGTCGACAATGACAAGACTCCAGAATTCACCGGCCGATTTGAGAAGATCAGAGATCACTTGGATGCATTTATGGCCCACAAGACATCGGACAAGAGTAAGAAGATGTCAGCAACAAACAAGATAAATGCTGCGAAGAAGGAGCATCACCATCGCACATGGTCAGGTGGCTATCTCAAAGTCCGGCCCTTATAGGCAAAGGCAGAGAATGACCTGCTTGATAAAGGGGTCGAACCAGAGACATTGAATTGGCTAGACCGTTCAAGGACTTGTATCTTTGGGGTTGGCGGAACCTTGGACCCTGAAACAGGAAGTGCGTTTGGACGAACAAGCAACTGTGAATACCCATCATGAAGCTTCAGGAGTATATCACCGCAGCGTAGGAAGGGACGTTCATTCCCGATAGAGAAAACGATGAGATCACAATGGCCCTCGAGAATCCTGAGCACCCTGGACGGACACAAGGCACGCCGGGCTCCATTCCGTGAAAGGCTGGGTTTCCAGACGCAGGCGGTTACAAATGCCAGGAGAGGAGGAGGGAAGTGGAGCAGACCCAACTGCAGGCGCTGCACGCAAGGGTAAAAGCGCTACAGGAACGAGAAGTAGTTCATAGCAAGCGCCCTGCCGAAGCTACCCCGCCATCTCAGCGGAGAAGCAGCGTGGCTTCCACCGAGCTGCTTTAGGAGCCTGTCTTCACGGCTCCTGCTAGCTACCCCATGGATGCTATCACGGAGTCTCAACATTGCCACCTTATGACGCAATGGCAGAACTTCAAAGTCAAGGCGGCTATCGGCTCTGTTGCACCTCCTGAACCCGACACAACTTTTCACTTTCGGCCAATTCCAGAAGGATATTATAGGGTGATGGTGGATGAAATAACGGAGGGATTTGAGGAGCTCGAGCTTGACCACCCTACCGGTGAAGGGGAGACTCGGCTAGGTTCTTCTGTGAAGACTCCATGTGTATGGCGGAAGGAGCTCATCAACCTTCCGAACTGGATGCCTCCGCATCCTCCTCCTCCGATGAGTCAGGGAACTCCTCCTCCTCCTCCGCCTCCTCCTCTGGCGAGTGATCAGGGCACTCTGCCTCCTTCTCTGCCGTGTGGCGGCACTCCGCCTCCTTCTCCGCCTGCGCCGGTGCGCCCGAGCGGCCCGCCTCCTTGTCCGCCTAGTCAGCAAGGGCGGAAGAGAGCCGCTGCCGCTCTGGCTGCTCCGGCTACTCCGCCTCGTAAGCAAGGAAAGAAGACAGTCGCAACCACTCCATTTGCTCCAGCATCTTGCAGTACATCCAGAGGCGGGAGGCAATTCAGATTTGGTCCATCTCTAAAGCGTCTAGAGAAGTTACCATACGAGAGGACCGTGGAGGAAAACACGGAGATCTGTCAAGCCCAACTGAGGGAGTTCTTTGAAACGGTGAAAGCAAATAAACATCCACCTCCGGAGGAGAAGATAGATCCGGTGAAAGCAAAGCGCACACTCGATGCCCTGAGGAAACCACCACCGTCTTCGCCGAAAACCAACTATGAGGGAATTATTGGAAAGTCATTTATCGAAGCGGAGCGGTCGGGAAGTACTATCAGTGATCGAAGGTTAGCAGAACGATGAGCTAGGAAAAAAATTGCCCAGCTCGGTGAACAAGCGAACCAATCGTGCCCCCTGCTTAAGGTGTCTAGCGATATCGTCGCTAATCATCCGGTGATTTTGCCTGGTACCAATCTTGGAGATTACCTACCCGATGATGCACATTATTATATAATGGAGGTGGACGAACATAAATACCAGTACGGGAAGGCTTTCGTAAAAGATGGAACTACTCTGACAACGATGATGCGAAGATTCCATGATTGGTACATGAAAACATGTAGAGAGTCTGGGGGAAGGATACTTTGACGCCGAGAGTTAAAGAGGAGCACGACCTCATTGGAATTGAACCGTTGTCTATTCCATTTGAGGAGTTCTTCCAGTGGTTCAATCAAAAGGACCTCGATAAATTAACGGTCACTTGCTACTATCTGTAAGTACTACTTCCGTCATTAAGTATATATATCTCAACTCTTTCATTGCATGTATATTGATGTCTACCACTACACAACCTTCTTCTTGTAGACGTTGTTGGGCCTCTAAGTGCAGAGGTCTATAGGACAGTAGCAATTTTCCCTCAAGTGGATGACCTAAGGTTTATCAATCCGTGGGAGGCGTAGGATGAAGATGGTCTCTCTCAAGCAACCCTGCAACCAAATAACAAAGAGTCTCTTGTGTCCCCAACACACCCAATACAATGGTAAACTGTATAGGTGCACTAGTTCGGCGAAGAGATGGTGATACAAGTGCAATATGGATGGTAGATATAGGTTTTTGTAATCTGAAAATATAAAAACAGCAAGGTAGCAAGTGGTAAAAGTGAGCACAAACGGTATTGCAATGCGTTGAAATAAGGCCTAGGGTTCATACTTTCACTAGTGCAAGTTCCCTCAACAATAATAACATAATTGGATCATATAACTATCCCTCAACATGCAACAAAGAGTCACTCCAAAGTCACTAATAGCGGAGAACAAACAAAGAGATTATTGTAGGGTACGAAACCACCTCAAAGTTATTCTTTCTAATCGATCTATTCAAGAGTCCGTAGTAAAATAACACGAAGCTATTCTTTCTGTTCAATCTATCATAGAGTTCGTACTAGAATAACACCTTAAGACACAAATCAACCAAAACCCTAATGTCACCTAGATACTCCAATGTCACCTCAAGTATCCGTGGGTATGATTATACGATATGCATCACACAATCTCAGATTCATCTATTCAACCAACACAAAGAACTTCAAAGAGCGCCCCAAAGTTTCTACCTAAGAGTCAAGACGAAAACGTGTGCCAACCCCTATGCATAAGTTCACGGAACTCGCAAGTTGATCACCAAAACTTACATCAAGTGGATCATGTGATATCCCATTGTCACCACAGATATGCACATGCAAGACATACATCAAGTGTTCTCAAATCCTTAAAGACTCAATCTGATAGATAACTTCAAAGGGAAAACTCAATTCATCACAAAAGAGTAGAGGGGGAGAAACATCATAAGATCAAAATATAATAGCAAAGCTCATGATACATCAAGATCGTGCCGACTCAAGAACACGAGAGAGAGATCAAACACATAGCTACTGGTACATACCCTCAGCCCCGAGGGTGAACTACTCCCTCCTCGTCATGGAGAGTGTCGGGATGATGAAGATGGCCACCGGAGAGGGATTCCCCCCCTCCGGCAGGGTGTCAGAACGGGTCTAGATTGGTTTTCGGTGGCTACGGCTTCTGTCGGTGGAACTCCTGATCTATTCTGTTTTTCGATGTTTGGGGGGTATATGGATATATATAGGCGAAAGAAGTCGGTCAGGGGAGCCACGAGGGGCCCACAAGGGTGGGGGCGCGCCCAGGGGGCGGACGCACCTCCCTGCCTCGTGGCTAGGCGCGCCTCCCTGCCTCGTGGCCACCTCGAAGCTTCCCTGACATAAACTCCAAGTCTCTTGGATTGCTTCCGTTCCAAAAATAACTTTCCCGAAGGTTTCATTCCGTTTGGACTCCTTTTGATATTCCTTTTCCTCGAACACTGAAATAGGCAAGAAAACAACAATTTGGGCTGGGCCTCCGGTTAATAGGTTAGTCCCAAAAATAATATAAAAGTGTATAATAAAGCCCATAAACATCCAAAACAGATAATATAATAGCATGGAACAATAAAAAATTATAGATACGTTGGAGACGTATCAAGCATCCCCAAGCTTAATTCCTCCTCGTCTTTGAGTAGGTAAATGATAAAAATAGAATCTTTGATGTGGAATGCTTCCTAACATATTTCTCAATGTAATTTTTCTTTATTGTGGCATGAATGTTCAGATCCGAAAGATTCAAGATAAAAGTTTAATATTGACATAGAAATAATAATACTTCAAGCATACTAACTAAGCAATCATGTCTTCTCAAAATAACATGGCCAAAGAAAGTTATCCCTACAAAATCATATAGTCTGGCTATGCTCCATCTTCATCACACAAAATATTTAAATCATGCACAACCCCGATGACAAGCCAAGCAATTGTTTCATACTTTTAATGTTCTCAAACTTTTTCAATCTTCACGCAATACATGAGCATGAGCCATGGACATAGCACTAGGTGGAATAGAATGGTGGTTGTGGAGAAGACAAAAAGGAGAAGATAGTCTCACATCAACTAGGCGTATCAATGGGCTATGGAGATGCCCATCAATAGATATCAATGTGAGTGAGTAGGGATTGCCATGCAACGGATGCACTAGAGCTATAAGTATATGAAAGCTCAACAAAAGAAACTAAGTGGGTGTGCATCCAACTTGCTTGCTCACGAAGACCTAGGGCATTTTGAGGAAGCCCATCATTGGAATATACAAGACAAGTTATATAATGAAAAATTCCCACTGGTATATGAAAGTGATATCATAGGAGACTCTCTATCATGAAGATCATGGTGCTACTTTGAAGCACAAGTGTGGAAAAAGGATAGTAGCATTGTCCCTTCTCTCTTTTTCTCTCATTTTTTGGGCCTTCTTCCCTTTTTATGGCCTTTCTTTTTTTCGTCCGGAGTCTCATCCCGACTTGTGGGGGAATCATAGTCTCCATCATCCTTTCCTGACGTGGGACAATGCTCTAATAATGATGATCATCACACTTTATTTACTTACAACTCAAGAATTACAACTCTATACTTAGAAAAAAATATGACTCTATGTGAATGCCTCCGGCGGTGTACCGGGATGTGTAGTGATGCATGAGTGCCATGTATGAAATAATTATGAATGGTGGCTTTGCTACAAATACGATGTCAACTACATGATCATGCAAAGCAATATGACAATGATGGAGCATGTCATAATAAACAGAATGGTGGAAAGTTGCATGGCAATATATCTCGGAATGGCTATGGAAATGCCATAATAGGTAGGTATGGTGGCTGTTTTGAGGAAGGTATATGGTGGGTTTATGGTACCGGCGAAAGTTGCGCGGTACTAGAGAGGCTAGCAATGGTGGAAGAGTGAGAGTGCGTATAATCCATGGACTCAACATTAGTCATAAAGAACTCACATACTTATTGCAAAAATCTATTAGTTATCGAAACAAAGTACTAGGCGAAAGCTCCTAGAGGGATAGATTGGTAGGAAAAGACCATCGCTCTTCCCCGACCGCCACTCATAAGGAAGACAATCAATAAATAAATCATGCTCCGACTTCGTCACATAACAGTTCATCATACGTGCATGCTATGGGAATCACAAACTTCAACACAAGTATTTCTCAAATTCACAACTATTCAACTAGCATGACTCTAATATCACCATCTTCATATCTCAAAACAATCATCAAGTATCAAACTTCTCATAATATTCAATGCACATTATATGAAAGTTTTTATTATATCCCTCTTGGATGCCTATCATATTAGGACAAAATTCATAACCAAAGCAAACTACCATGCTGTTCTAAAAGACTCTCAAAATAATATAAGTGAAGCATGAGAGTTCAACAATTTCTTCAAAATAAAACCACCGCCGTGCTCTAAAAAGATATAAGTGAAGGAGTAGAGCAAATGACAAACTACTCCAAAAGATGTAAGTGAAGATCAATGAGTATTCGAATAATTATGCAACTATGTGAAGACTCTCTAACATTAAATAATTTCAGATCTTGGTATTTTATTCAAACATCAAGCAAAACAAAATAAAATAAAATGATGCTCCAAGCAAAACACATATCATGTGGTGAATAAAAATATAGCTCCAAGTAAAGTTACTGTTGGGGATATTACTACTGGACGTAAACCGGCCAGGAGTATCTGGATTAACTTTATGAAGATTAGAAGCCCATGAAGACGTAAGAATGATGGCGTTTTATGAAGGCCCAAGGCCCAGAGGCGAGTTAAGGCCTGTAGATGTAAACCGACCTTATTATGTAACTTGCATTGTAAGATAGGAAGTATAGAGACCGAACCGGACACGTTTATGATCCGGCTTCGGGACTCTGTAAACCGGCGGGTGTCAACCTATATATAAAGGGACGACCCGGAGGCGGCTTAGGGACAAGACACACAACTCGAGAGCCAGTCAAAGCAGATTCGCTCCCTGGTCATCGAAACCCTAGCAATACCAATCACAACTAGACGTAGGCTTTTACCTTCATCGAAGGGGCCGAACTATTATAAACTTCCCGTGTCCCTTTGTCTAGTTTAACCCCTTTAAGCTAACCCATTGTGATGGCTCCATGACAAAGTACTTTCACAAGGACATCTGCCATGACAAACCCACGACAGTTGGCGCCCACCGTGGGGCAATCATATGATGGTTTCGAGTTCTTAAAGGGCAGCTTTGATGGACTCAAGGGATATGCTGTGGGCCGGATGACGAAGAGTCGTCGCGGCAAGCTCTACATCGACAACACAGGATGGGGCCCCGAGGCCGATTCAATCGAATACGGGTACCGGGTCCCCTTTGGTGGGATTCACGTCTTCATCGGCAAGATTGGCGAACCGGGCCCTGAGCCGGACACCTGCACCGACATCATCGAGACGGCTCAGCGTGCAAACCCTTCCCCGGTTCAGCCCATGGCAAAGCATGTTTTCGTAGGTGTCATCCACGGAGCAGAATATGAGGACGGGCCGGCATCCGATGGAGAAACCGTTGTCTGCTCCGACGACAAGTCTTCTGGAAAGACCGAATCGCTCTATCAGTTGCAGGACGACCAGATTAGTGGAGGTTCCGAGGGCAACAGTATTCCAGACTCCCCTGATCTGCCAAACCGGGCAGCTATCTTCATGAATGGTACACAGTCAGCGCCCCACTCATCGACCATCGTAGCAATGCTCTCCGGTTCAGCAACAGCCACGCCGATGGGGGCAGGGGGCTCTGTGCCACCTCCGTCTCAAGTTCTGTCTGACTTGTTCATCGCTTTGGCAACATTGATGGCCGCAGAGGTGGATGCAGCAGCCCGGGATCAGCACAACACGGAGATCGCAAAGGTGAAAGATTAGATAACTCTGGCTAAAGCGGACCTAGCGGCAGAAAAGGCTAGGATGGCCACCGAGCGGGCCGAGTTGGAAGCTCAGGCCTACCGGCTTAGGCTGGATCAGAACGCCTTAGAGGAAGTCATGAGAAGAAGATACCAATCGCATCTCCCGCCAAGTTATGAGCCAAGAAATCTCTTCAACTCACCAGGAGTAGGAACTAGTAATCAACCAATATTAAACCGGACGGAGGCGCCAGGAACAGGAGCGCCGGTTTAGCCGCGCACGATGGACCCGCCTCGTCAGAACAACTTTGTGCCACAGTATGTTCCAACACCCCCCGGGCATTACTCCAACCCGTTGGACAACATTGTGGCCGCTGCTTCACGATTAGCAGCCCTCCCAACCGACGGCGAATCACCAGTTGTGATTGAGGCACGACGAGCTAGAGATCTCCTTCAAATAGCTCTAAACCAGCAGCAGGCGTATTCACGCAGTCGTGAGAGGATTCATTCCACCCCCCGTCCAAGCCAGAGCTACAGCAGGCACATTGAGGATGAACCGGCCGTGTCCAGCAGTGCACATCACCGTAACTCGCCGCGAGGGCACAACCCGGCAGGGGGAGGTGCCAATGCGCAGGATGTGGTGGATCATGGTCGCACACGTCGAGAGGCCGAGTTAGCAGCTCTGCACGGAGCCTGTCAACCTACTCCGGTTCACCCTACCGCATCAGTAGAGCCAGGTGTGGTATTCAGTTCCCTAGGGGTGCCGTGTCTCACCCCCACTTTGCGTAATGTGAGACTGCCCAAGGACTTCAAAGGACCTCGTAAGGCACCCAATTACACCGCCGATCTGCAACCAGAGGCATGGGTTGAAAGCTACGAGATGGCAATGGAGATGTTAGATGTGGTTGAAGCAGTATGTGCTAAATACTTCACCATGATGTTGGAAGGAACAACTCGTACTTGGTTGAAGAGCTTACCAAATAACTCATGATCATGGGCCGAATTGAAGCACCAGTTTATCCAAAACTTCAAAGATACTTGTAAGCAGCCCATGTCAATTGTGGATCTGGCCGCTTGCGTCCAAGAGGATGGGGAGTCCACGGCCCATTGGGTAAAGTGGGTCTCAGCTATTTTGCATTCATCGGATCGTATCAATGCAGATACCGCAGTGCTAACGTTGGAGGGAAATTGCCGTTTTCTGCCGCTCAAACAGAAGTTAGGAAGGCTCAAACGTCACTGCAATGGTATGTCAATGCTTATGGCCGCTTTGGTTAAATACGCCAATTCAGATAATACCAAAGACCCTGACTCAGAGGAGGACAAACCGGGGAATGGGAAAAAGAACGACAATACCAAGGGTCAGCAGCACAATCCGGCAGGCCATGGGAACAGTGGTAAGCGCAAGGCTGACAACAGTTTGGACTTTGTGGCTAACACCAATGCTCAGGAGAATGGTCAGCGCCATAACGGCAAGCAGCTCCAGAGGGGCAGAGGTTCAAGCCCCAATTTGGAATGCCTGTTAAATCAACCCTGTCCAAAGCATGGATCAAAGGAGAAGCCAACATCGCATCTTTGGAAGGATTGTTATATCATGCGGGATTTCAAGAACTCCAATATGTTTCAGTATGATAATGGCCCACCCGGCGGTTCAGGAGGTGGTTTCCATAGGCCGGGTTAGGGAGGCAGCAGTTCCCGTTCAGGATTTCAGGGCAATCAAACCAGACACAGTAATCAAGGGAACCATGGCAACCAGGGAGGTTACAACCATCAGGGGAACCAGCAGTAGCAGCAGCAGTCGGGTTATCAGAGCAATCCTAAGCAGTTAAATAGTGGGCAATATCATGTCTTCACCACTAGCTTGTGTAAGCATGATCAGAAGCTTCACAAGAGGGCGGTAAACTCTGTTGAACTGGCGGTGCCTCAGTATATGCGCTGGTCTGAGCAACCCACTTTGTGGAGTAGAGAGGATCACCCACCCCGGGTTGACAATCCAGGTCATCTGGCCTTGGTGGTGGCCCCTCAAGTTGGGGGATATAAGTTCACTAAGGTGCTCATGGATGGGGGAAGTAGTATCAACATTCTATATTATGATACCTTCCATCGTATGGGGTTGATAGATAAGAATCTTAAACCGTTAAACACCGTTTTCCATGGTGTGGTGCCTGGTAAATCTGCATATCCAGTGGGCAAGATAGCCTTAGAGGTGGCTTTTGGAGATGATCATGATTCAAGATCAGAAAGATTGACTTTTAAGGTGGTGAAAATCAAAAGTCCGTATCACGCTTTGTTTGGGCGACCGGCTTACACTAAGCTCATGGCAAGGCCGTGTTATGTTTATCTACAGCTTAAAATGCCAGGTCATAAGGGGACCATCACAGTACACGGGAGCAGGAAGATCGCTTTGGAATGTGAGGAAGGTGATGCGGCTTATGCTGAGTCGGTTTGTGCCACGAAGGAGCTGAAGTTCTATAAAGACCAAGTTGATCCGGCAGATATGACTTCTTTGAAAAAGCCAACTATGGAACACGATCCGGCGTTGAAGTTTAAATCGGCCATAGATACTAAGATGGTTGATTTTGTTCCTGGTGATTCATCCAAGCAGTTCAGCATCATCGCTAACCTGGATCCCAAATAGGAAAGCACGCTCATCGAGTTCATCCATGAGAACCGGGACATCTTTGCATGGAAACCTTCTAACATGCCAGGTGTACCGAGGGAACTCTCTGAGCACACACTTAACATTGATCCTAAGTTTAAACCGGTCCGGCAGTTCCTCCGCCGCTTCAATGACGAAAGGCGCAAGGCTATTGGTGAAGAGGTAGCTCGATTGTTGGCCACAGGGTTTATCGTGGAGGTCTTTCACCCGGAGTGGTTGGCTAATCCGGTGCTGGTTCTTAAGAAAAATGGCACTTGGCGTATGTGTGTAGATTACACAGACTTGAACAAGGCTTGCCCTGCAGATCCCTTTGCCCTCCCTCGTATTGATCAGATCATTGATGCTACGACGGGTTGTGACCGTTTGTGTTTTCTGGACGCTTATTCTGGTTATCATCAGATCAAAATGGCAGTTAAGGACCAGGAGAAGATAGCTTTCATAACTCCCTTTGGAGCCTTCTGCTATGTCTCCATGCCCTTTGGACTCAAGAGTGCCCAGGCGACTTATCAACGCTGTGTTCAGAATTGTCTTCATAAGCAGATTTGGCGCAATGTTCATGCATATGTGGATGATATTGTGATAAAGTCCAGGAAGGAGGAAACATTGATAGATGATTTGAGAGAAACCTTTGACAACCTCCAGGTTTACAAGATGATGCTTAATCCGGAAAAGTGTGTCTTTGGTGTCCCGGCAGGCAAACTCTTGTGTTTTCTGGTGTCAACCAGAGGCATTGAGGCTAATCCAGAAAAAATTTCAGCAATTACATCTTTGGCTAAACCGGCGTGTATCAATGACGTTCAATGTTTGGCCGACCGGATTGTGGCTTTGAGCCGGTTTATCAATCGTCTTGGGGAGAAGGCTATCCCTTTATATCAGATGCTAAAGAAAATAGATAAATTTGTCTAGAGGGAGGCAGCTAACAAAGCATTTGAGGATCTGAAGAGGCAGTTAGCTGAACCGCCTGTGCTTGCAGCCCCGATCGATAAAGAGCCTTTATTGCTGTATGTGGCTGCTAATGCCTGAGCGGTTAGCGTAGCTATTGTGGTGGAGCGCAAGGAAGTTGGCAAGGAATATCCGGTTCAACAGCCGGTTTATTATATCAGCGAGGTGCTCATTGAATCAAAGCAGAGGTATCCACATTGGCAGAAGCTGGTGTATGGAGTGTTTATGGCAAGCCGGAAGCTTAAACATTATTTTTAGGGTCATCCTATCACAGTGGTCAGCTCAGCCCCTGTGGGAGATATCATTCAAAACAGAGAAGCAATTGGCCGGATTGCCAAGTGGGCTATTGAGCTTGGACCTCATGGGCTCAAATACATACATCGCACAACAATTAAATCCCAAGCACTCGTAGACTTCATCAATGGTTGAACAGAATTGTAGGCACCAAAGGAAAAAGCCAGATAACATGTATTGGACTATTCACTTTGATGGATCCAGACAGTTGGAGGGCTCGGGGGCTGGAGTCATACTAACTTCGCCACGAGGTGACAAGTTTTGTTATGTCCTGCGTTTAATGTTCCCTTGTACTAACAATGCAGCTGAATATGAGGCCTTCCTCCATGATCTTCGGATGGCTAAGGAGATGAACTTAAGCCGGGTTAAGTGCTTTGGGGATTCAGATCTGGTGGCTCAACAGGTGTCTGGCACTTGGGATTCTAAGGACTCACTCATGGCTGCATATCGACGAGAGGTGGACACAGTGGCTGGTCACTTCAAGGGTTATCAGGTGGACCATATAGACCAGCGAAAGAACGAAGCGGCATACACTTTAAGCCGCCTTGGTTCTCAGCGTAAACCGATCCCACCAAATGTCTTTCTTGACGTGCTGCATAATCCGTCTGTCAAGGTACCAACAAAGGAGGAGTTGGCTATTCCTGACCCGGAGGTTGAATTGGTGGCAGCTTTGCATGTCATACCGGATTGGACAATCCCATACCTAGCTTACATGAACCAGGGCGAGTTACCGGAGGATGAAACATCGGCCCGGCAGATAATCCGGCGTTCCAAGTCAATGACCATACTCAACGGAGAGTTACATCGTTACATCGTTTCAGGGGCAATTCGGCGTTGTGTCTCTCTCAAGAGGGTTGTGAGATTTTGTGAGAAATCCATGAAGGGGATTGTGGTCACCATGCCGGTTCAAAGTCTTTGGTAGCTAAAGCTTTTCGCCACAGTTTTTATTGGTTAACAGCTCACGCTGATGCGGAGGATTTAGTCAAAAGATGTGACGGTTGTCAAAAATTCGCACGCCGTGCTCATATCCCGGCTCAAGAGCTGAGGATGATTCCAATAACGTGGCCATTTGCGACTTGGGGGCTTGATATGGTTGGACCCTTTAAGCGCTCCAAGGACAAAAAGACTCACTTATTAGTGGCAGTTGACAAGTTCACCAAATGGGTGGAAGCAGAGCCAGTCAGTAAGTGTGATGCGGCCACGACAGTTCAGTTCATCAAAAAGGTGATATTCCGGTTTGGCTTTCCACACAGTATTATAACTGATAATGGTACTAATCTGTCAAAGGGAGAGATGGAGGATTTTTGCCAACGTGAGCACATCCGGCTTGATATAGCATCGGTGGCTCACCCCAATCTAATGGTCAAGCGGAGAGGGCAAATCAAGAAATTTTGAGAGGTATTAAACCCCGGCTTATGGTTCCTTTGAAACAGACACTGGGTTGTTGGGTTGAGGAGTTACCTTCTGTGTTATGGAGCATCAACACCACACCCAACAGGTCTACGAGTTATACACCTTTCTTCATGGTTTATGGAGCGGAGGCAGTTCTTCCTAGTGACATCCATCACGACTCGCCCTGTGTGGTAGCTTATATCGAAGCTAATAATGAGACAGCACGTTAGGACTCACTGGACTTGTTAGATGAGGAGCGTGATCTTGCCACAACACGTTCGACAATTTATCAACAAGATCTCCGACGTTATCACAGCCGCCGGGTTAAGACTAGAACCTTTCAAGAGGGTGATTTGGTGCTTCGGCTCATCCAGGATCAGACTGATATGCACAAGTTATCCCCTCCTTGGGAAGGACCCTTCGTGGTCAGCAAGAATCTGCACAATGGGTCATACTACCTCATTGATGTTCGAGATCACAAAGACTCACGTAAATCGGAGGAGGAGACCAAGCGGCCGTGGAATATAGCTCTTCTTCGGCCTTACTATACTTGAGCCACAGGCTCTTCATATGTACATATTTATGACAATGTATATATTATATAATAAACTGGAGCCTTGAATAAAGAGGGGTCTCTGTTCTTTTTACATCATATGTGTGCTTACAAGAGTTTCTACTGACAGAGCGGAGTTTTGTTGAACCGGTCTCTGCAGTCGCACGGATATAAAGAAAATCACTAGGGGGCTTGGTCATATCTGAACCATAGCTACCAACCTCTTGATCGGTTTGAAACCACAAAGGGATATCACTAGGGGGCTTGGTTGTTGTCACACCATAGCTACACCTCTTGATCGATTTAACACCACAAAGGGATATCACTAGGGGGCTTGGTTGTTATCTCACCATAGCTACACTTCTTGATAGGCGTTAAGCCAAAAAGGAAGTTATGTGGAACCAAAGAGAGTCTGATGCGTTAAGCACAACTCAAACATAGGTAACCACCGAGCACAACTCACATATTACCTGGGGGATCTTTGCTTCTCAAAGAACAATGAGTTTTGAACCCTTGTAATAGGCTATCAATCCAGGCTTGGGAGCCAGGTGTATTCACCTAAAACCCCGGGTTATCCTGCCTCTTTAAGTATGTCACTCCGTCCAGGTAAAACTGGTATGACCCATCGAACGTTTGACAAGTCAATCCCATGGACCCTGAACTTATCAAAGTTAAATTGGTGATTGGTTAAAGATTGAGGTCCATCTTAAAAAGGCTTTGCAAAATGGTTTAACTCAGCGGCCTAGCAGCCCATGAAAAGCCTTGCACATTTCTGTTGTTTTTGCTGTTTTTATGATAAGGGGTTTATAAACATTTTTCTGACAAACCAGTGTTCATTACAAACCGGCATGACTTTCAGCGCTTCGTTGTCAGTACATGATCAGTTATAATCCGGCGTTCATTAACCCAATCTGGTTTTGACTAACAGGTTGCCAGTGTAATAAGGAAAACCCGGTGTTTATTATATCCCGGTGCGGTTTATTATCATAATATGACAAATTAAGGATGGAGTTATCAATGCTCCGGATTGGTGTTTACACCTTTACCATACAAGCAGTTGGTCAACCAACGAGGTATGTTGCAGATGTTATTTTTTACATATACACTTTGATTATCCATCCAAGTGTTGTCTATTTTTGGGCATCATGACCCGTCCAGTGGTAAACCACTAGGACACTTTTAAGTTCTTGTATCCAGGAACACAAATCATCATGGGCTATGCATAAATAGATCCCAAAAAGTGGAGCAAGTTTTCACAATGTCAAAGCACCACAAACACATGCTCGATGGCATGACAGATAAAGGGTTTTTTTGCTATCCTATTACAAGAAGCTTCAAAATGGCTCCAATTGAATAATTGTTTCTAAGCAGTGGCACACAAAAGCTGGTAAACTGGCTGCCGGTTTAAGATGCTTCGTCTGGACGGTTTGACGATTGAGGGTCATGTGGTGCAATCACTTCTTCTTCATCCCTCCCCAGACGCTGGAAATCAACCATTGACCAATCGATTCCGGTTAAAGCTTGAAACACGGCTTCTTCATGGATAAGGCTGGAGGGGTTAATATCAGGAGCATAAGTATGTTTACGGATTGGAGGCACAAGTTCTTCGACTTCATGGATTTCAGCAGGCTGTCTCTTCCCTTCAGTGTCGTAAGCCGGCTGGAAATGAGATAAGTCTGTGTCTTTTGCCAGTTTGCTAGCTATTGGCCGCATCTCCTTTGTCAGCCTTCGGAGATCATCATTGTCGAAGTTTGAACCGTCCTCCTTCACACCTGGATATCCTTTTATAATGTCATCTGCTTCAAGGTCCGGAATCCATGCCTTGGCCCGGATTAGTGTGGTTAATGCTCCTACTCTTGCGGCTGCCTTCTTCAGTTCGGTAATCCGGGCTGGTAACATGGCTAGCTTCTCAAGAGTTTCTTTTATCAGTGATGGCGCCGGCTTGTTGTAAGCCACAGTGCAAATAGCATGCTTGGATCCAGAGTACATCTATTCAATCAAGGTATAAGCCGCTTTAAGCTTCATCCGCATATCCGTGCCCAGATGAGCAATACGAGTGCCTGTCACGGTTTCAAATTAGCAAACTGGTAAAGGATAAGATCTCTTGAATTGGACAAACTTCATAAGGAGATACTTACCAAAAACAGCAGACATCATGGCGTTGATTTGCCGCTTCAAACCAGTTAGTTCATCTACAACGAGCTTCAGGGCTGTTTCGGCATCCTCAGCTCTTTTGGTTAAACCAGCCTTCTCGGTTTCCCAGTCAACACGTTCTTTGTTAAAAGACTCCTTTAGCTTTTCCATAGTTGTCAAGGCTTTGGTCAGCTCCTCCTTGGCCTTCACAGCCTCTGCTTGTTGGGACTTCACGTTCTCTTGCAAATCAGCGGTTCGGGCATCTCTATTGCTTAGCTCGGCCTGTAACAGCGAAGATATGTCAACAACAGGATATGTATTTTCTAAGTACAAAGCGTATAACAAGTTATCCACTTCGTACTTGGGGGCTAATGCCTATTTGCTCTGATTCACTACATCTTTTATAAGTCTCCAGAACAATGCAAGCATTATCCTTGACACTTGGGGGCTAATGTACATATGTTCAAAACGTACTTATGGATTAAAGACCTGGATTACCCCGCAAAGCTAAACCAGCCTTTGGGGGCTACACTAAGGAAAGCTATATAATTACATTGGTAAAGTATCGGTTTTGGTTTTCACTAAGGACCTGACATTTTGAGGGTCAGCAAGAGAGAATTAAAGTATTACAAAGACCCGGTTTAAGATTAACATCATAAAACGGCCCTTGGGGGTTACTAGGGCTAGTGTTTCAACTTTGGAATCAAGAAATAAAGGGAGATGAAAATACCTCATAGCGTTCCTTCATCAGATTCACCAAACCGGCTTCATAGTCACGGTTTGAGTGCAGACAGTTTAAAAAAACGGAGTGAAGTTCTTCAGCACTGAGATGTGCGTAGCTTGATAAGTCAGTGCTCCATTTACCCTTTTCCCTGGAAGCATGCTCCTCTTTGGCACTATATTGGGCCAAGATCACAGGATGGCCAGGAGAGTTGTGGCCCATGCCAGAAATGACAACATCATCTCCTTGGCCTTCAGTAGTTTTTGCGGGTGATGATGGAGTATCAGTACCTCTCATCGGACTAGCCCGGTTTGGAGCTGCCGGTTCAGTGTCAGGCACAGCAGGATCAACTTCTGGTTGTTCATCAACATTCTGGTCTTGAAGGGGCAGTTCATCAAAGGTAGGTTC
Organism: Triticum aestivum; assembly: GCF_018294505.1. Taxonomy (NCBI): domain Eukaryota; kingdom Viridiplantae; phylum Streptophyta; class Magnoliopsida; order Poales; family Poaceae; genus Triticum; species Triticum aestivum. Next base: position 27,172,348 of record NC_057806.1, read on the forward strand.
AGGATGAGGACCCTCCGGTTCACGAGTTTGGACCGGTTCACCTATTTGCTCTTCTCCAAAAACAGCCTGGTCTTCTGACGGATTGTGGGCCCGAGCTTTCTTCCTGGTCTAGCTTTGGCTCTGCAAACAAAATTAAAAGAAGGTTTAGCATCTTATTCAAGATTTGCAACACATTTGAAGAAAGGGTTTGAATGCTTACCCAGCTACAGTTTTAAGAGGAGGGAGTTGGGTTGCTGTTGATTCGCCAGATGATGAGGCAGGTGTCACCTGATAATTTGAATCGGACAGATTAAGAGGTTGTCTAAAATAACCTGCCTTGGGATAAGAATTGTCAGAAGTGGGAGAGACCTCAGATCGGCGCTTCCGAACCGAGGTATCAGGTAAACCGGCCGAAGTGACCTGTTGGCCACTATGCCGGGTTGTCCGGCGAGCTTCATGCTGCCGCGTCTTCAAAATAAATGTTTCATACGTCACCAACGTATCTATAATTTTTGATTTCTCCATGCTATATTATCTGCTGTTTTAGACATATTGGGCTTTATTATCCACTTTTATATTATTTTTGGGACTAACCTATTAACCGGAGGCCCAGCCCAGAATTGCTGTTTCTTGCCTGTTTTAGGGTTTCGAAGAAAAGGAATATCAAATGGAGTCCAAACAGAATGAAACCTTCGGAAACGTGATTTTCTCATCAGATAAGATCGAGGAGACTTGGACCCTCCATCAAGAAAGCCACAAGGTGGTCACGAGGGTAGGGGCGCCCCCCTAGGGCGCGCCCCCTGCCTCGTGGGCCCCTTGAAGCTCCACCGACGTACTTCTTCCTCCTATATATATATATCCACGTACCCCCAAACGATCGGGGACAGAGCCAAAAACCTAATTCCACCGCCGCAACTTTCTTTATACACGAGATCCCATCTTGGGGCCTATTCCGGAGCTCCACCGGAGGAGGCATCGATCACGGAGGGCTTCTACATCATCATCCTAGCCCCTCCGATGAAGTGTGAGTAGTTTACTTCAGACCTACGGGTCCATAGCTAGTAGCTAGATGGCTTCTTCTCTCTTTTTGGATCTCAATACAATGTTCTCCCCCTCTCCCGAGATATATTGCCATGCAACTTTCTACCATTCCTTTCATTATGACACACTCCATCATTGTCATATTGCTAGCATGATCATGTAGTTGACATCATATTTGTGGCAAAGCCACCATTGATAATTCTTTCATACATGTCACTCTTGATTCATTGCATATCCCGGTACACCACCGGAGGCATTCATATAGAGTCATATTTTGTTCTAAGTATTGAGTTGTAATTGTTGAGTTGTAAGAAAAATAAAAGTGTGATGGTCATCATTTTTAGAGCATTGTCCCAAGTGAGGAAAGGATGATGGAGACTATGATTCCCCCACAAGTCGGGATGAGACTCTGGAAAAAAAATAGAGGCCATAAAAAAAGAGAAAGGCCCAAATAAAAAAATATGAGAGAAAAAGAGAGAAGGGACAATGTTACTACCCTTTTACCACACTTGTGCTTCAGAGTAGCACCATGATCTTCATGATAGAGAGTCTCTCATTATGTCACTTTCATATACTAGTAGAAAATTTTCATTATAGAACTTGGCTTGTATATTCCAATGATGGGCTTCCTCAAAATGCCCTAGGTCTTCGTGAGCAAGCGAGTTGGATGCACACCCACTTAGTTTCTTTTGAGCTTTCATATACTTATAGCTCTAGTGCATCCGTTGCATGGCAATCCCTACTCACTCACATTAATATCTATTGATGGGCATCTCCATAGCCCGTTAATATGCCTAGTGGATGTGAGACTATCTTCTCCATTTTTGTCTTCTCCACAACCACCATTCTATTCCACCTATAGTGCTATATCCATGGCTCACGCTCATGTATTGCGTGAAGATCGAAAAAGTTTTGAAAATGTCAAAAGTATGAAACAATTGCTTGGCTTGTCATCGGGGTTGTGCATGATTTAAATACTTTGTGTGGTGAAGATAGAGCATAGCCAGACTATATGATTGTGTAAGGATAGCTTTCTTTGGCCATGATATTTTGAGAAGACATAATTGCTTTGTTAGTATGCTTGAAGTATTATTATTCATACCACAATTAAGAGGATTTACATTGAAATTATGCCAAGTAGCACTCCGCATCAAAAATTCTATTTTTATCATTTACCTACTCGAGGACGAGCAGGAATTAAGCTTGGGGATGCTTGATACGTCTCCAACGTATCTATAATTTTTGATTGCTCCATGCTATATTATCTACTGTTTTAGACATTATTGGGCTTTATTATCCACTTTTATATTATTTTTGGGACTAACCTATTAACCGGAGGCCCAACCCAGAATTGCTGTTTTTTTGCCTGTTTTAGTGTTTCGAAGAAAAGGAATATCAAACGGAGTCCAAACGGAATGAAACCTTTAGAAACATGATTTTCTCATCAGATAAGATCTAGGAGACTTGGACCCTCCGTCAAGAAAGCCACGAGGTGGTCATGAGGGTAGGGGCGCGCCCCTCTGCCTCGTGGGCCCCTCGAAGCTCCACCGACGTACTTCTTCCTCCTATATATATCCATGTACCCCCAAACGATTAGGGACAGAGCCAAAAACCTAATTCCACCGCCGCAACTTTCTGTATCCACGAGATCCCATCTTGGGGCCTGTTCCGGAGCTCCGCCGGAGGAGGCATCGATCACAGAGGGCTTCTACATCATCATCCAAGCCCCTCCAATGAAGTGTGAGTAGTTTACTTCAGACCTACGGGTCCATAGCTAGTAGCTAGATGGCTTCTTCTCTCTTTTTGGATTTCAATACAAGGTTCTCCCCCTCTGTCATGGAGATCTATTCGATGTAATCTTCTTTTTGCGATGTGTTTGTTGAGACCGATGAATTGTGGGTTTATGATCAAGTCTATCTATGAATAATATTTGAATCTTCTCTGAATTCTTTTATGTATGATTGGTTATCTTTGCAAGTCTCTTCGAATTATCAGTTTGGTTTGGCCTACTAGATTTGTTATTCTTCCCATGGGAGAAGTGCTTAGCTTTGGCTTCGATCTTGCGGTGTCCTTTCCCAGTGACAGAAGGGGCAGCAAGGCAAGTATTGTATCGTTGTCATCGAGGATAACAAGATGGGGTTTTTATCATATTGCATGAAACTATCCCTCTACATCATGTCATCTTCCTTAAGGCCTTACTCAGTTTTTAACTTAATACTCTAGATACATGCTGAATAGCGGTCGATGAGTGGAGTAATAGTAGTAGATGCAGAATTGTTTCGGTCTACTTGTCTCGGACGTGATGCCTATATACATGATCATACCTAGATATTCTCATAACTATGCTCAATTCTGTCAATTGCTCAACAGTAATTTGTTCACCCACCGTAGAATACTTATGCTCTTGAGAGAAGCCACTAGTGAAACCTATGGCCCTCGGGTCTATTTCTCATCATATCAATGTCCATCACTTTATTATTGCTTTGCTTTTACTTTATTTACTTTGCATCTCTATACCAAAAATTCCAAAAAATATTATTTATCATCTCTATCAGATCTCACTTTCGTAAGTGACCGTGAAGGGATTGACAACCCCTAAGTGCGTTGGTTGCGTTGAGCTATTGTTTTTGTGTAGGTACGAGGGACTCGAGCATAGCCTCCTACTGGATTGATACCTTAGTTCTAAAAAACTGAGGGAAATACTTACGCTACTTTGCTGCATCATCCCTTCCTCTTCGGGGAAATCCAACGCAGTGCTCAAGAGGTAGCAAGAAGAATTTCTGGCGCCATTGCCGGGGAGTCTGCGCAAAAGTCAACATACCAAGTACCCATCACAATCACTATCTCCCACATTACATTATTTGCCATTTTCCTCTCGTTTTCCTCTCCCCCACTTCACCCTTGCCGTTTTATTCGCTCTCCCTCTCTCTCTATCCTCCCTCTCTATTTGCCTCTTTTTGCCCATTTGCTTTTTGTTTGCTCGTGTGTTAGTTTGTTTGCTTAGCGTCATGGCTAGTCTCATATCTTCTCCGTTGTCTCCCGAGAATGAAGTTCTAAATTTTAAACAAAGGGAGGGAGAAAATCTAAAAGATGCTTGGTATAGAATTTGCAATGCTCAAAATAGATCTACCAGGAAGCAATCTACTTCAGTTCTTCTCCGCAATTTTTATGTGGGTGCTAATCCTTGGTATAGATATATCCTTGATACAATTACCGGAGGGAATTTCTTGTGTAGCCATACTTTTGATTCTTATAATGCTATGTTAGATTTATTTGGCTCACCACCTCTTTTGGTTAATGGAACTATGTTAACTTTGGAGCATGTTATGCAAAGACTTGAAATTATTGAAAATAAAGTTGCTACTATTGAATTAATTGAAAATCTAGATAAGAAGATCCACAATCAAATTACCCAATACGGATCTAAGGTAGGAATGCCTTTGAAAAATATTAAGGAATAGGAACCCATAGTTAATGAGAAAATAAACTTAAATTCTTCTAGAATCGATAAACTTGAGGGTATCATTACGAACTTGGGAACCGCTTTTTCTTCCGTAAAGAATATTCCAAGTCCTCCTACTAAAATTTCCAAGCTTATGTATATTCCTAAAAATAAGTTTGAGTCATCTAGTAAGGAAAATGCGGATCTTAAATCTATAAGTATTCATCCCAATCTTTTTGCTATCATTAAGGAACCAATTACGACAAATGAATTTTTCGATCTTGTGCCTAAGAGTTTGATAATCACTAGAAAGAAAGAAATTCCTAAGGGAGATAGATGCCTCATTGAAGAATTTCGTACCAAAGATGGCAATACCTAGATCTATTCTTGCTTGTTATGCCTAGCTAGGGGCGTTAAACGATAGCGCTTGTTGGGAGGCAACCCAATTTTATTTTTATTCCTTGCCTTTTGCTCCTGTTTAGTAATAAATAAATTATCTATCCTCTGTTTTGGTTGTGTTTTTTGTGTTTAATTAGTGTTTGTGCCAATTAGAACCATTGGGAAGACTTGGGGAAAGTCTTGTTGAACTTGCTGTAAAAAACAGAAACTTTAGCGCTCACGAGAACTGCTGTCATTTTTATTTGGAAAATGATATTTAGTTAATTATTTTTGCAGATGATTAATAGATAAATTCCTCACGTCCGGAAATTTATTTTAGAATTTTTGGGGTTCCAGATCTTGCGCTAGCTACAGATTACTACAGACTGTTCTGTTTTTGACAGATTCTGTTTTGCGTGTGTTGTTTGCTTATTTTGATGCATCTATGTGTGACGCCCCGAGACCGATGTGCCAGGTGTCCTCCAGTTATTCGCTGTTGTTGCCTTGTCATTGCTTGCGTGTCATGCATGTCATATCATGTCATCATGTGCATTTCATTTGCATACATGTTCGTCTCATGCATCCGAGCTTTTTCCCCCTTGTCCGTTTTGCAATCCGGCGCTCCTATGTCCTCCGGTGTCCCTTTCTATCTCTTTTCGTGTGCGGGTGTTAAACGTTTTCGGATTGGACCGAGACTTGTCATGCGGCCTTGGTTTACTACCTGTAGACCGCCTGTCAAGTTTCGTGCCATTTGGACTTCGTTTGATACTCCAACGGTTAACCGAGGGACTGAAAAGGCCTCGTGTGTGTTGCAGCCCAACACCCCTCCAAAGTGGCCCAAAACCCACTTAAACCTCATCCATCATCTAGAGCGTTCGATCACGATTGCGTGGCCGAAAACCGCACCTCATTTGGACTCTCCTAGCTCCCTCAACCTATATATATATGTGATCCCCTCCCCAAAATTCGCGGTACAAACCCTAGTCCTCTTCCACCTCGTGCCCGGACATTTTTATCCACCGACGGACATGTCCGCCCTCCACCTCACTCCGGCCAATCCCGGCTCGCCACGTCACCCAGCCGCCGCCGCCAGCGTATCGTGCGCCGCCACCTCACCGTCCTCTCTCTCCCCGCGCCGCCGCGGCCCTGCGGGCCTGAGGCCGGCCTGCCCGGCCCAGGCTGCCCGC
>NC_057806.1:27178739-27248285 GCF_018294505.1 Triticum aestivum
CCCCGCCGTCGCCAGAGGCGCGCTCCGCCGCCGCCTCCTGTTACCGAGTGCCTCCCACTCCGAAGCTTCGCCGCCGCCGCCAGATGTTTCCCCGCCGCCGCCACCACATGCTCCCGCCGGCCAACCGGACTTCGCCGGAGGCCGCGACCCCTCGCCGTCCCTTCGCCGGAGCCGAGCTCCGCGCTGCCGGAGTCCGCCGAGCCCCGTCCAGGCAGTGCCCGCGCCTCCTCTTCCCCTCCATTCTCCCATTCTCTCTTTCTCCTCTAAGCCCGCGCCGCCGCCATTTCTTTTGCAGGAGCTGCCGCCGAGCTCGTCGTGGGCCTCCTCGGCCTCGTCCATCGCCGGATCCGGGGACCCCACACCCGGATCCGCTCATTCCTGGTCTTCCCCGGCCTCCTCCACCCATCCTTGCCGCTGAGGCCACTGCCCACCATCGAAGGGCGCCGCCGTTGCCCCTGCCTCCCTCGATCCAGGAGGAATCGAGGAGGAGGACGATGCCTTGCGCCCTGGGCCTCCTCCCGCATTTGTGGGCCGCTGAGCCAGATCCGGCCCACCACCTCGGCCTGCCTCTCCATCCTTCTGGGCCGAAGCCCAGGGTGAGCTTCTCTTATCCCTCACCCGTGTGAAGAATAGTTATCCAGCGCTCACTCTTTTTCCTGAGATTTCACCAAGTCCCAGTAATCTTTAGGAAATTTCATCGCATCATAACTCTGTCACCGTTGCTCTGATTCGTGCGTTTAGCATATCAAAATGTTCGTCTCGACGAGTACATCATTTCATCTCATTTCATCATTTTCATTTGAGCTCATCTTGATGCCCGAAATGCTGTTGGAAGAGAGCTATGCGGTGATTATGTCAGATATGTTTCAGTAAATGCACTTTTGTCATTTTTGCCATGATTAATGTATGCATGCTATGATCCTAAGCTCTACATGTGTTTTGTTATATGCCACGCCATCTTTACAGGGTTGTATGCCATGTATTTTTGTGATCTTTGTGGTGACTAGCACAAGCATGCAAAGTAGCTTACTCAATGATGCTGATTTCAGGGACTTAGAATTTCACTAAGTCCTTGTCCTGTTATTGTTTTTATGCCGTATGTTCATGTTGTTTCCTAGTAATCCGTGCCTCTTTTGAGGATGATCAGTAAGGATGTTTTGTAGATATTGTGGTGCCCTATCCATCCATGTCTTTGTTTGCATTTATGGAGCACCCTAGATTGAGTCAATCGAGCTCTACTTTTGCTATAAAATGTTCCTGGCAGATTGTTAACATGTTTAACGATTTTGCCAAGCTTATTGTTGTTGATCTGTGCATGCTATGTTGTTGTTCTTGCCATGTCGAGCTTCTATGGCATGTCTTCTTGATGGGTGTATTCTTAGATTTTCATGCCATGCCTTGTAGTGAGTGCATCGAGCTCGTAAACATGCCAACTTGTTAACTGTTTTGCCATGCTCCAGTTTTTCACTAAGTCTGAATCTGTTTATGTTTTTGCTATGTTCACATGCTTGCAATTGTATTCTCTGATCCCTTTTGGCTCATGGTCACTAAGGGACTTTTGTTACATGCTTTGAGTAGCTTCATGCCATGCCTTGATTTGCCATGATATGTTTCTGTAGCATATAGTTATCGTGCTCTAAAGATTGCTTCCTGATGATAAATTCCTGATTTGTTGTTATTTCACTAAGTCTGAAACCTGTTATCTTTTGCACTTTTGCCATGCTTGTTTGAGCTTGCTAATGAGTGAATTAGCGGTAGCTCAGTGTTCATCTTTTGTCAAGCATCATGCGTGGATCCCTGCCATGTATTTTGTTGCCATGTTTGAGTGCTGTAGCATATTTATCTTGATGCATTTAGGTGGCTATTTGCTGTTAATCGCAGACCGGTGCCATATTTGTTTTGTTTGCCATTTCCAAACCGTGCATCCGATTCCGGTGATCTTTATATCGATTTCAACCAAAATCAACTCCTCTTTCCAGTGGCACTCTTGGTTTTCCAAGTTGAGGCCAGGTCCAATCATTCCTTTACAAATCATGCATATGCACCGCATATCGCATCCCGCATATCATGCCATGTTCATGTGTTGGTTGTTTACTATGTTGTGTGCTTCTTTCCGGTGTTGCTTCTTCGGGTAGGTTCCGATAACGTCGCGTTTGTGAGGACCCGTTCGTCTACGCCCGTTTGTCTTCTTCACGGACTCGTTCTTCTTCCTTGCGGGATTTTAGGCAAGATGACCATACCCTCGAAATCACTTCTATCTTTGCTTGCTAGTTGCTCGCTCTTTTGCTATGCCTATGATGCGATACCTACCACTTTCTTATCATGCCTCCCATATTGTTAAACCAAGCCTCTAACCCACCTTTTCCTAGCAAACCGTTGTTTGGCTAAGTTACCGCTTTGCTCAGCCTCTCTTATAGCGTTGTTAGTTGTAGGTGAAGATTGGAGTTTGTTCCATGTTGGAACATGGATATTTTGTTGGGATATCACAATATCTCTTATTTAATTAATGCATCTATGTACTTGGTAAAGGGTGGAAGGCTCGGCCTTATTCCTGGTGTTTTGTTCCACTCTTGCCGCCCTAGTTTCCGTCATATCGGTGTTATGTTCCCGGATTTTGCGTTCCTTACACGGTTGGGTTATAATGGGAACCCCTTGATCGTTCGCTTTGAAAATCCTCCAGCAAGGCCTAACATTGGTTTTACCATTCGCCACCTAGCCTCTTTTTCCCTTGGGTTAGGCCAGCCCAAGGGTCATCTTTATTTTAACCCCCCCGGGCCAGTGCTTGTCTAAGTGTTGGTCCAAACTAGAGCCCCTTGCAGCGCCACCTCGGGGAAACTCGAGGGCTGATTTTAGTTGTACGGATTGCTTATCCGGTGTTGCCCTGAGAACGAGATATGTGCAGCTCCTATCGGGATGTCGGCGCATCGGGTGGTCTTGCTGGACTTGTTTTACGGTTGTCGAGGATGTCTTGTAACCGGGATGCCGAGCCTGATCGGATTGTCTTGGGAGAAGGAATATCCTTCATTGACCGTGAGAGCTTGTGATGGGATAAGTTGGGACACCCCTGCAGGGATTTGAACTTACGAAAGCCGTGCCTGCGGTTATGGGCAGATGGGAATTTGTTAATGTCCGGTTGTAGAAAACATGAAATCTTAACTTAATTAAAATGCACCAACCGCGTGTGTAACCGTGATGGTCTCTTTCCGGTGGTGTCCGGGAAGTGAACACGGTGTTGGAGTAATGCTTGACGTAGGCTGTTCTAGGATCACTTCTTGATCATAGTTGTTCGACCGTGCTTTTGCCTTCTCTTCTCGCTCTCATTTTGCATATGTTAGCCACCAAATATGCTAGTCGCTTGCTGCAGCTCCACCTCATACCTTTTACCCTTCCCATAAGCTTAAATAGTCTTGATCGCGAGGGTGTGAGATTGCTGAGTCCCCGTGACTCATAGATACTTCCAAAGCCAGTTTGCAAGTGCCGACGATACCGTGCAGGTGACGCAATCCGAGCTCAAGGAGGAGCTCGATGAATATCGTGTTCGTTATGTTGTTCCGTTTCCAGTTGATCAGTAGTGGAGCCCAGTTGGGATGATCGGGGATCTGTGTAGCTTTTGGGGTAGTCTTCTTTTATTTTGGTTCCGTAGTCGGACCTTGAGTGTATCTGGATGATGTAATGTTTTATTCATGTACTATGTGAAGTGGCAATTGTAAGCCAACTATGTATCTCTTTCCCTTATGTATTACGTGGGTTGTTGTGAAGATTACTTCACTTGGGACATTGCTTTCAATGCGGTTATGCCTCTAGGTCATGCTTCGACACGTGGGAGATATAGCCGCATCAAGGGCGTTACACTATGGCTAGTAAAATAGTTTATGAACCATAGAGAAGTTGGAATACAGTAGGTATAATACCCATATAAATAAATAATGAGTTCATTACAGTACCTTGAAGTGGTCTTTTGTTTTCTTTCGCTCAGGGAGCTCACGAGTTTTCTACTTTAAGTTTTGTGTTGTGAAGTTTTCAAGTTTCGGGTAAAGATTTGATGGATTACGGAACAAGGAGTGGCAAGAGCCTAAGCTTGGGGATGCCCATGGCACCCCCAAGATAATCTAAGGACACCTAAAAGCCAAAGCTTGGGGGTGCCCCGGAAGGCATCCCCTCTTTCGTCTACTTCTATCGGTAACTTTACTTGGAGCTATATTTTTATTTACCACATGATATGTGTTTTACTTGGAGCGTCTCGTATGATTTGAGTCTTTGCTTGCTAGTTTACCACAATCATCCTTGCTGTACACACCTTTTGAGAGAGACATACATGATTTGGAATTTGTTAGAATACTCTATGTGCTTCATTTATATCTTTTGAGTTATATAATTTTGCTCTAGTGCTTCACTTATATCTTTTAGAGCACGGTGGTGAATTTGTTTTATAGAAACTATTGATCTCTCATGCTTCACTTAGATTATTTTGAGAGTCTTAATAGCATGGTAATTTGCTTAAAATCCTAATATGCTTGGTATGCAAGATTAATAATAGAACTTTCTTATGAGTGTGTTGAATACTAACAGAAGTGTGATGCTTGATAATTGTTTTGAGATATGAGGATGGTGATATTAGAGTCATGCTAGCTGAGTAGTTGTGAATTTGAGAAATGCTTGTGTTAAAGTTTGTGATTCCCATAGCATGCACGTATGGTGAACCGTTATGTGATGAAGTCGGAGCATGATTTATTTATTGATTGTCTTCCTTATGAGTGGCGGTCGAGGACGAGCGATGGTCTTTTCCTACCAATCTACCCCCCTAGGAGCATGCGCGTAATACTTTTCTTTGATAACTTCTAGATTTTTGCAATAAGTATATGAGTTCTTTACGACTAATGTTGAGTCCATGGATTATACGCACTTTCCTTCCTTCCACCATTGCTAGCATCTCTAATACCGCACATTTTTCGCCGGTATCATACACCCACCAAATACCTTCCTCAAAAAAGCCACCATACCTAACTATCATGGCATTTCCATAGCCATTCCGAGATATATTGCCATGCAACTTTCCACCATTCCTTTCATTATGACACACTCCATCATTGTCATATTGCTAGCATGATCATGTAGTTGACATCGTATTTGTGGCAAAGCCACCATTGATAATTCTTTCATACATGTCACTCTTGATTCATTGCATATCCTGGTACACCACCGGAGGCATTCATATAGAGTCATATTTTGTTCTAAGTATTGAGTTGTAAGAAAAATAAAAGTGTGATGATCATCATTTTTAGAGCATTGTCCCAAGTGAGGAAAGGATGATGGAGACTACGATTCCCCCACAAGTCAGGATGAGACTCTGGACAAAAAAAAAGAGGCCATAAAAAAAGAGAAAGGCCCAAATAAAAAAAAATATGAGAGAGAAAGAGAGAAGGGACAATGTTACTACCCTTTTACCCCACTTGTGCTTCAGAGTAGCACCATGATCTTCATGATAGAGAGTCTCTCATTATGTCACTTTCATATACTAGTAGAAAATTTTCATTATAGAACTTGGCTTGTATATTCCAATGATGGGCTTCCTCAAAATGCCGTAGGTCTTCGTGAGCAAGCGAGTTGGATGGACACCCACTTAGTTTCTTTTGAGCTTTCATATACTTATAGCTCTAGTGCATCCGTTGCATGGCAATCCCTACTCATTCACATTGATATCTATTGATGGGCATCTCCATAGCCCGTTAATACGCCTAGTGGATGTGAGACTATCTTCTCCATTTTTGTATTCTCCACAACCACCATTCTATTCCACCTATAGTGTTATATACATGGCTCACGCTCATATATTGCGTGAAGATTGAAAAAGTTTGAGAACATCAAAATTATGAAACAATTGCTTGGCTCACACTCATGTATTGCGTGAAGATCGAAAAAGTTTTGAAAATGTCAAAAGTATGAAACAATTGCTTGGCTTGTCATCAGGGTTGTGCATGATTTAAATACTTTGTGTGGTGAAGATAGAGCATAGCTAGACTATATGATTTTGTAAGGATAGCTTTCTTTGGCCATGATATTTTGAGAAGACATAATTGCTTTGTTAGTATGCTTGAAGTATTATTATTCATACCACAATTAAGAGGATTTACATTGAAATTATGCCAAGTAGCACTCCGCATCAAAAATTCTATTTTTATCATTTACCTACTCGAGGACGAGTATGAATTAAGCTTGGGGATGCTTGATACGTCTCCAACGTATCTATAATTTTTGATTGCTCCATGCTATATTATCTACTGTTTTAGACATTATTGGGCTTTATTATACACTTTTATATTAATTTTCGGACTAACCTATTAACCGGAGGCCCAACCCAGAATTGTTGTTTTTTGCCTGTTTTAGTGTTTCGAAGAAAAGGAATATCAAACGGAGTCCAAACGGAATGAAAGCTTCGGAAACATGATTTTCTCATCAGATAAGATCCAGGAGAGTTGGACCCTCCGTCAAGAAAGCCACGAGGTGGTCATGAGGGTAGGGGCGCACCCCCTAGGGCGCGCCCCCTTGCCTTGTGGGCCCCTCGAAGCTCCACCGACGCACTTCTTCCTCCTATATATATCCACGTACCCCCAAACGATCGGGGACAGAGCCAAAAACCTAATTCCACCGCCGCAACTTTCTGTATCCACGAGATCCCATCTTGGGGCCTGTTCCGGAGCTCCGCCGGAGGAGGCATCGATCACGGAGGGCTTCTACATCATCATCCAAGCCCCTCCGATGAAGTGTGAGTAGTTTACTTCAGACCTATGGGTCCATAGCTAGTAGCTAGATGGCTTCTTCTCTCTTTTTGGATCTCAATACAAGGTTCTCCCCCTCTCTCGTGTAGATCTATTCGATGTAATCTTCTTTTTGCAATGTGTTTGTTGAGACGGATGAATTGTGGGTTTATGATCAAGTTTATCTATGAATAATATTTGAATCTTCTTTGAATTCTTTTATGTATGATTGGTGATCTTTGCAAGTCTCTTCGAATTATCAGTTTGGTTTGGCCTACTAGATTGGTTGTTCTTGCCATGGGAGAAGTGCTTAGCTTTGGGTTCGATCTTGTGATTTCCTTTCCCAATGACAGAAGGGGCAGCAAGGCAAGTATTGTATCGTTGTCATCGAGGATAACAAGATGGGATTTTTATCATATTGCATGAAACTATCCCTCCACATCATGTCATCTTGCTTAAGGCGTTACTCAGTTTTTAACTTAATACTCTAGATGCATGCTGGTAGCGGTCGATGAGTGGAGTAATAGTAGGAGATGCAGAATCGTTTCGGTCTACTTGTCTCGGACGTGATGCCTATATACATGATCATACCTAGATATTCTCATAACTATGCTCAATTCTGTCAATTTCTCAACAGTAATTTGTTCACCCACCATAGAATACTTATGCTCTTGAGAGAAGCCACTAGTGAAACCAATGGCCCCCGGGTCTCTTTCTCATCATATCAATCTCCATCACTTTATTATTGCTTTGCTTTTACTTTATTTACTTTGCATCTCTATACCAAAAATACCAAAAATATTATTTATCATCTCTATCAGATCTCACTTTCATAAGTGACCGTGAAGGGATTGAGAACCCCTAAGCGCGTTGGTTGCATTGAGCTATGTTTTTGTGTAGGTACGAGGGACTCGAGCGTAGCCTCCTACTGCATTGATACCTTGGTTCTCAAAAACTAAGGGAAATAATTATGCTACTTTTCCGCATCATCCCTTCCTCTTAGGGGAAATCCAACGCAATGCTCAAGAGGTAGCAATGTTGGATCCAAGTAAGCAAGAGGATGACAAAAGCTTACTTTCCGGACAGCTTGACGAGTTTTTTGTGTTGGCATAGAGTCTGAACCAGAGGAAAGGGTAATTACCTCTACATCATTAGCCTGGTTGCCTTCTACGTCCTCCTGATAAAGATCATTTTTAATGAGGTGCATGGAAAGGGAGACAAGTGAGTCAAGTTCTACCTCAACTTCCGGATCATCTGTATCTTCATCAAGTTCCATGTTGATCCGGTCAGCCGTTTTCCACTTTGAGGTACGCTTGACAGCTTTGGTTTTGGGACGGGATGGTTTTGCCGCTTTATTTGCGGATTTCCACTTCCAGAAGGGACGATCACCCTGTTCATACACAAACATAAGACAGTTTACAAGTTGAACAATTTAAAGATATCAAAGATAAAAGGAAGCATAGTGCTTACAGTAGGTGGTTTATTTTGAGTATAGACGAGGTTCAAGCCGGTTTGGCGACATACTGATTCCGGTTCATTCAAAATTTTCTTAACACCTTTAGTGACCTCTTCATCAGTTATCTGAATGTTGATGTGGCGTTGGGGGTCTTCTAATTCACCGGTATACTCACACATTAAACCGGGGCGGCGGCTTAGTGGCAAGACACTCCAAGATATCTAGCAACGCACAAAATCAATGCCTGTTAAACCATTGGCCATGAAGGCCCGGAGCTTGGCGAGTTGAGGTGCATATTTGGCCCGTTCTGCAGAACTTAAACGTTGTGGCATTGGATGAGTATTGGAAAGCCGGTGCTCACGGTAGCCTGGAAGAGGGTTCTCATCTTCATGAGAGGTATCTATGCAGTAGAACCAAGTCTGGTTCCAATCCTTAGGGTGACTGTGTAGTTTGGCATGAGGGAATTCAACTTCTTTCCGCTTTTGAATAGAGACACCACCAAGTTCAGTGTTGGGACCATTTACAAATTCTGTATGCCAGTTCAGATGAAAAAAGTCCCGGAACAGCTCAGCCGTTGGTTCTTCTTGTAAGTACACTTCATAGAAGACTTGGAAGTTGCATAGATTCGACAATGAGTTGGGTCCGATATCTTGAGGATGGAGTTGGAAACTGGCAAGAACATCTTAGAAACACTTCGACCCGGGCGGTTTGAAACCACGGCCTATGTGGTCGACGAAGACCACTACCTCACCTTGCCTTGGGGTAGGAGGATTCTCTGTTCCTGGAACTTGCCACCGAATTTCCGTTTTCTTGGGCAAGGTACCGATACTGACCATTCTGTTCAATTGCTCTTCGGTGATTCGGGAAGGAGCCCAGTTGCAAGCGGCACACTGTTTGGCCATTGTGAAGCGAAAAGCTGAAAAAGAAATGCCGGTTTACAAATCATTCATGGTGGTATGCAAGATGTAGAGGAATAAAGATATACAAATATGTGAAATTGCGTAAACCGGAGACTAATACAGTAATGAATGACAAGGTCATATCAAGGGCATACATGTGTTGTTAAACCGGACTATTACAATCAATGTAAAGGAAGTTTTGCCGGTTTACTAGGGGACTAATGGTATGAGATAGATTGTTTTTACAAGGGTAAACCACCTACGTGGTAAAGAGGATACAGATCTAAGGCGAAAAGGGCTAAGTAAGGTAAAACAGGTTTCACAGGATCACATGGGCATTTTGGATCTACCACAAGTCAGGAAAAGAAAAAGATTTAGACCTAAAAAGTTGGTCCTGGAGCAGTTCACAAAGGTCCAGATCGGTTTTTATGAGTATAAGACTTGGTTTGATAGCCAAAATAAGGACTACATCAAGTCTGAGGTCTGCTGTGTATGGACTGACGAAGAACAAGAGAAGAACGCCATGAACTCATGTGAACCCTAAGTAGATCTACAGAGGAAAAAGGGGAAGATTTACCGAAGTTGTTGAAGCAGAGGAGGTGCGCCGCATTTTTCTGGTTCAGACAGGTTGATGCGGCGGCCGACGATGAGGCAGAGGCGAAGCTTGACGACGGCGGCAGCGCTCGGGTGCAGAGGCGTCGCGAGGAGGAAGAAGAGACGAAGAGGCAATGCGAGGAAAAGGAAAGGGATCCTCAGCCCTATTTATAAGGCAAAGGGATAAGCGACAAGCGCGGGAATCGAGGAGCCCAAAAAATGGATATATGACAAGGTTGTTGTCTCGATTGTTGGATGCTCATTAATAAAGGGTACCTTCGGCTTTAATGAACAGGTGACGTCACGGTGGTTTACTACAAATCTGGAGGATGACGTCATGGCGGTTTACAAGAACTATGCAAAGGTGCAAAGGGAGGAATTTTTCTAAGTGTTGAAGATTGACATGAATAAGTTCAAACCAATCTCGGGACTAATGTTGGGGATATTACTACTAGACGTAAACCAGCCAGGAGTAGCCAAAATAACTTTATGAAGATTAGAAGCCCATGAGGACGTAAGAATGATGGCGCTTTATGAAGGCCCAAGGCCTAGAGGCGAGTTAAGGCATGTAGATGTAAACCGACCTTATTATGTTACTTGCATTGTAAGATAGGAAGTATAGAGACCGAACTGGACACGTTTATGATCTAGCTTCGGGACTCTGTAAACCGGCGGGCATCAACCTATGTATATAAAGGGACGACCTGGCGGCGGCTTAGGGACAAGACACACAACTCGAGAGCCAGTCAAAGCAGATTCGCTCCCTGGTCATCGAAACCCTAGAAATACCAATCATAACTAGACGTAGGCTTTTACCTTCATCGAAGGGGCCTAAATAGTATAAACTCCCCATGTCCCTTTGTCCGGTTTAACCCCTTTAAGCTAACCCGTTGCAATGGCTCCACGACTAAGTCCTTTCACAAGGACATCTGCCGTGACAAACCCACAACAGTTACCGATGAACAAAGACGAAAGAGGGGATGCCATCCGGGGCATCCCCAAGCTTAGGCTCTTGCCACTCTTTATTCCATAGTCCATCGAATCCTTACCCAAAACCTGAAAACTTCACAACACAAAACTTAACAGAAAACTCGTAAGCTCCGTTAGTATAAGAAAATAAATCACCACTTAGGTACTGTTGTGAACTCATTTTAAATTCATATTGGTTTAATATCTACTGTATTCCAACTTCTCTATGGTTCATACCCTCCGATACTACTCATAGATTCATCAAAGTAAGCAAACAACACATAGAATACAGAATCTGTCAAAAACAGAACAATCTGTAGTAATCTGTATCAAACGTATACTTTTGGAACTTATAAAATTCTCAAGTAAATTTCTGGACGTGACTAATTTATCTATTAATCATCTTCAAAAAGAATTAACTAAATATCACTCTTCAATAAAAAAATGGCAGCGATTCTCGTGAGCGCTAAAGTTTCTGTTTTTTACAGAATGATCGCAGAGACTTTCCCCAAGTCTTCCCAAAGGTTATACTTGGCACAAACACTAATTAAAAACATAAAACCACATCTAAACAGAGGCTAGATTAATTAATTATTACTAAACAGAATCAAATAGCAAGGAACAAAAATAAGATTGGGTTGCCTCCTGTCGGTGTCAAAACCGGCGGATCTCCGGTAGGGGGTCCCGAACTGTGCGTCTAGGCCGGATGGTAACATGAGGCAAGGGACACGAAGTTTTACCTAGGTTCGGGCCCTCTTGATGGAGATAAAACCCTACGTCCTGCTTGATTAATATTGAAGATATGGGTGTTACAAGAGTAGATCCACCACGAGATCAGAGAGGCTAAACCCTAGAAGCTAGCCTACGGTATGATTGTATGTTGTGGTTGTTGTCCTACAAACTAAAGCCCTCCGGTTTATATAGACACCGGAGAGGGTTAGGGTTACACAAGGTCGGTTACAAAGGAGGAGATATCCATATACATATTGCCTAGCTTGCATTCCACGCCAAGTAGAGTCACATCCGGACACGAGACGGAGTCTTCAATCTTGTATCTTCATAGTCTAACAGTCCGGCCAATGGAAATAGTCCGGCTGTCTGGAGACCCCCTAATCCAGCACTCCCTCAGTAGCCCCTGAACCAGGCTTCAATGACGATGAGTCCGGCGCGCAGTTGTCTTCGGCATTGCAAGGCGGGTTCCTTCACCGAATACATCACAGAAGAATTTGAAATACGAGGATAGTGTCCGACCCTGCAAAATAAGTTCCACATTTCACCGTAGAGAGAATAATGTTTTTGTAGATCTAATCCGCTAGCTTGTTTTGGCAACATGATGTTACGTCATGACCCGGTGATCATTCGAACCATTTCTTTTAACCAGCCCCGCACATAACATGAGGCAGTTTTTCGACACGTCTTGTCAAACCAGAGATCGTGTCCCCTTATTACGGGATTCTCGTCAATACGGGCGTGGGTAACCCAACCGCGCCATCAATTGCGGCGCTTGGGGGATAAGCGAGTTGTACCAGGCAAGTGGGGACGCTCAATTTTGTCCGCCCATATAAAGGGATAAGGATTTACCTTTCTATCCACGCCTTCTTCCTTCTCTGCTCATCCACTCCCGCACACTCGAGCTCTAGCGCCCAAGCTCTCACTTCCATCTCAACCTTCTCCAACCATGTCCGGAGCGGGAGGCAAGTGGGTGGTCTCCTCCATCATGGAGGGAGACGTCAAGAAACTGAGGAGAGCCGGATACCTGCACGACGACATCGCGCACCGGCTCCCAGATGAGGGACAACTCATCCCCACCCCCGAGCCCCATGAGAGGGTGGTATTCCCCACCCATTTCCTCCACAGACTGGGATTCCCTCTCCATCCCTTCGTCTGGGGGCTCATGTTTTATTACAGCCTGGATTTCCACGATCTGGCCCCGAACTTCATCCTCAACATCTCGGCGTTCATCGTCGTGTGTGAGGCCTTCCTCCGCATCAAGCCCCACTTCGGCTTATGGCTGAAGACCTTCAATGTCAAGCCGAAGGTAGTGAGCGGCCGCCAGGCAGAGTGCGGAGGTGCCATGGTGGGCAAGATGCCCAACATCACATGGCTCGAGGGTACCTTCGTGGACACCATAAAGGGGTGGCAATCGGGGTGGTTCTATATCACCGAGCCGCGCGATCCCGCATGTGTAGCGACCCCCGAGTTCCGATCTGGCATCCCCATGCGGCTCACCTCCTGGAAAGAGAAGGGCCTGTCCTGGGGTAATTCAAAAGAGCTGACCGGACACCAGTCATGTATTCAGAACATGGTGGATAAGAAGCTCAAGCTTGTCAACATAGTCCAGGTTATGCTCGTTCGCCGGATACTCCCGTGCCAACAACGGGAGTTTACCATGTGGGAGTTCAATCCGGCGCAGCACCGAACTCTGAATAGTCTCTTCGACACGACTCATGAAGATGCCTGGAGGGTGCTGTTCAAGGGCGCCATGGTCCCTCCCCCATTACTGAGGATCGCGGATTCAGCGCGAAGCGCCACGCAAGTGCGGTAAGTTGTTTTACCTCTTCCAGGATATTTGTTATATATATATAGATTGGCTCTATGCGGGATCTAAACTCCCATAATTTTGACAGGACCGGCAGAAGATGGCCGGACAGATCGACTGTCCGGCTCCCTTGCCCGAAGGCCCCGCAGACGCTCTTCTGACAAAGATGCTGACTCCAGCCCCTTCTTAGGTGCCGGAGAAGACCAAGAAGGCCAAGGGAGCTCAAAAGAGTTCTCGACGCCAGGCGTCGTCGGACTCACCATCCGATGACTCTGCGGCGCACTCTTCCCCCGAAGATGAGCAAGAGGAAGAAGAGGCTCCCCCACCGACTGGGGAAGACAAGAAAAGCAAGGCCGCCCCAACTGGGGAGGCCGAAGGGTCCAATAAGTGAAGGACGCTCCTTCCGGACAGCTCCACCGCCGCCGACGAAAGTGAAGACGAGTGGTTACCCAGGGGCAAGCCCCAAGGGAGATCGTAAGTGTTCGGATACCAAAGTAACCCATAGGATTCCTTTGTTGCATTGCTTTCCCTAACGCCGAACTCAATTGTACAGGCCGCCCCGAGCCAATATCGAGGTATCCTTGGACGGCTCCTTGGGCTCGTCAGACATGGATAGCGATCCAGTCCCGACCGCCACCTCCCCTCATCTGGCCGACGACACCGAGGTGCTGTCTCAAGAGGCACTGGATCGAGGGGGACAGTCCTGGAGGCGTCGCAAGGCGACCTTCCAGACTTCGGGAGCCGAGGGGACGGGGTCCCCGAGAGCTCCGAGTTCGGCCCTCAGCCGAACACCGCGCCGGACCCTCCAACGGCTCCGAGCTCGGGTAGGCGGTCCCCTTCTAAGGAGGGTGAGATGCCTATGCCGATGACCTCTGTCCATCCAGAGGCGCCGGACACTATGTTGGAAGCGCTTCGCAGCGCTTCCATCAAGGAGGAGCACCGCACTATCATGAGTGCGGTGATCCAGAAGGTTCAGTCCGCCAAGAGCGGATTGACTGAAGCCTGTACTAGCCTTCTAACAGGGTCCGAGGTAAGTGTTTTAAAATGTAGTAGAAATATTACCGCATAGATAGTAGCCCCTGATGCTTTGTTCGGTGTTCACAAAGAAAAGCCGAATAGAGGATCAAATAACATCGCAGGAGTCTCATATAAGTATGTCAATATGCATATGCAGGCTTCGCTGCTGGCGTTCGCCGCACTGACTGCGGAGGTTGCCATATTAAAGGAGGCCCTCGAGGGGTCCCAGAAAGAGCTCGGCCTTGCTAAGAGGCAGCTCGAGGAGAACAAGGGTAAGTAATACCCCGTCTATAGATATACGCATATAAAAAAGGATGCGATTGCAAAATGACAGGATAATTGTATGTTTTGCAAGGGGCCACGACCGAGGTGGCGACCCTGAAGCAAGCGCTATCCCAGGCAAAAGAAAAGGCGGCCCAGGAGCGCACCGAGCGAGAGAGGCACGAGGCTCGGGTGGGCGAGGTGCAGCAAGAGCTCCAAGCTCTCGTGACAAAGCACAAGGCGTTGGAGCTTGACTTGAAGACGAGAGAGTCCGAGCTTGCCGCGGCTCGTGAGAGCGCGAAGAGTGCCAAGGCCGAGGCCCAGAAGGCCCTTCAGGAGATCGACGCGATGAAGAAGATAGCGGCGGGTAAGGCTTTCTATATGCAAAGCAAGCATGCAACGGTGAATTACCGATTACTTACCCAAATCTGGAGCTCTTCAGGAGCATTCACAGATTTGCCCCGCAGTGTGTCCGATGCCACACTATTCTACCAGGCCGAGGACGGAAACTCGACGGAGAAGCTGTTCTGGTCACAGTTTGCTGAGGCCGAACATCCGGTGCTAATGAGCGACCAGCTGAAGCAGATGGCCGAGCTACATAAGGCGGCCGATCTGGCCATGAAGGGCTTCATAGTCCGGTTGTGGCCTGGCGACACCCTTCTGAACAGCTTCTTCGGCCTGGTGAGGCGGCTTGTGGATGCCTGCCCATGGCTGGAGATCGTCAAGCGATCCGTCTGCATTGAAGGTGCACACCGGGCCTTCGCCCGTGTGAAAACGCAGTGGGTCAAACTAGACGCCGTGAAGCTTATCAAGGAGGGGCCGCCAGAGGGCAAGGAGCAGCGCCACCCCGAGATGTACTACGAGGGTGTTTTGCCGGGCGCCTGTCTTATCGTGGATGAGTGTTCCCAAAATGTAATATTTGAATGAGACTTGCTCGTTTTTTATCCTGTGTAATGAAAACTTGTTTCTTATGCGCTATGCAACGCTTGTGTGAATTTAAAATATTACCTTCTGTTTGGCTGTTTATCCAATCTGAGAGATGGCTGGGCCTCGGTTTCTGCCCCCATACCACGAGTGCTGGGGTGTTCGGGATAAACCTGAGCACTCTTGTTTCCATGTTTGGGTCCTTTGAGGGAGGTGCTCAGCACAACGAAGAAGGCAACCGGACTAATAATGCTTTATCACTCTCACTTAGCCATAGAATTCTATAATTTTAAATTTCGGCGAAGCCCCTGGTATTCGGAAGGCCGAATTTGGGGCGCGATACACGCCTGTAGTCCGGATGGAGCCAGCCCTTCGCCCTAAGCGGCATAAGTCTTTAGGGACTCAAAAAACCTCGCCGAACAGCGACCAGTCTCTCGCCTTATCATGACAGTCAGTTTTAGCTTTCTCTACTGAGGTGCTCGGCCCGGCAGAACCGGGGCACAATCGCAGTAGTTCTCCTAGCGCTACCTTAGCCAATAGAGCGGAACGTAAGGTACCAAAACATAGGAGCCGGACAAACTCAACATTTGACCAAAGACATGATTCGGAGCTGATGCATATAATGCTATAAGTTCGGGTTGCCGTACTTGTGAAAGTATTCGGACTTTTCACACCATATTGTGAGTATGTAAGCCCTTGGTGCATTGGCCGTACCAGAGTGTATGGTTGCTAGGTGTCATTAATGAACACATAGATATGTATACAAAAAAATGCGATAATAGCCGTAATGTCATGCATTGTATATTAAAAAATTGCATTAAAGCAGAGTGATACAGATAGTGTAATAAGCGAAAGAGTAGGACTTTGTCCCTTTCAAGGGCGAGCTAAGGAATTATATGAAATCTGTAATCCACCTGGGAATTCCGTAGTTTTCAGCCTCCTTGGTTGCTGTATCATGGGTTCGGCAATAGAGCTGCCGGATAGTGTTTCCAGAGATTGAAGTCCTGAAAGAAAAAGAAAAATAACCAAACGGGAAGCCCCTGGTGCGGTTTAGGCCGCGTTTTGGGGCATGCTGTAGTTGTGCCTCCCCCTCCCCATCTGTGCCCATGGTATTTTTAATGTGTAATTATGTACGCGTGGCACGAACAACGCCGTTGGGCTGGGATTGGGGTGGCCGCCGTATTGCTACGCGAGCTCAGATCATGCCAGGTGGTCTGTTTGCCGATTGCCCCGAGCGTGCTTGAAGGTGTCTGGGCTTTGAAATGCCGAACTGGTAGATTGCCTTGAGAGGCTGCTTTGCACTTCTGCTGCGAGGGCCGTGGTGTGCTCCTTTGTTCGAAGAGAGTGCTCTGTGTTTCCATTGACTGTAATAACTCCGTGAGGTCCTGGCATCTTGAGCTTGAGGTATGCATAATGTGGTACCGCATTGAATCTAGCAAATGTGGTTCGTCCGAGCAGCACGTGATAACCACTGCGGAACGGGACTATATCGAAGATTAACTCTTCGCTTCGGAAGTTATGCGAGGATCCGAAGACCACTTCCAGTGTAATTGAGCCTGTGCAGTGGGCCTCTACGCCTGGAATGATGCCTTTAAAGGTTGTTTTTCTGGGTTTTATCCTTGAGGGGTCTATACCCATTTTGCGCACTGTGTCCTGATGTCGATGTACAAAAAGAGGGGTACACTTTTTGTACCCCTATAACTATGCACGGGCAGTCTGAGCCGCGGATACCACCACACCAAGCAAGGCAAGGGAGGTGAGCCAGGGTAAGACCGAAGCTCAAGAGAACTAGAACGACGCCAAGGCCAAGACCACGAAGAGCAAAGGGGACGAAGCGGACTCCCCCGGCAAGATCCTTGTCGGGAGACAGTTCTAGCAGCCCCGGCAAGACCCTTGCCACGGCGACTCGTCCCGCGCCTACGGAGCAAATCACCCTTGAGTCCACTGCCCCCAAAGGACAAGGATTCGGGAGACATCCCCGTGGCGGCATGCAGATCTTTGTGAAGACATTCAAGATCAGATACGCACTAAGGAGACAACAACCCTTGGCGGGATCCCAGCCGAGGAAGACCACAAGGCCCCCGGCAAGCGCCTTGCCGGGGATGACAGCAGGCGCCTCAGCAAGACCCTTGCCGGGGCCCCGGTAAGGCCCTTACCGAGGACACCCACAGGGCCACCATCAAGCCCACTCCAACTTAACCTCCACCACCGCATGCATGCAGTTGCCGACCCAACCAGCTGGGCAGGCACCTACGTGGCGGCATGCAGATCTTCATGAAGACCCACCACTGCGCCACCTCAGCTGCTTGCCTACCTACATGGCATCACAGGCATCGCTGGCCAGGGCGCGTGTCGACACAAGAAGGAGCGGCAACGGACGAGACATGTTTCTCCCCCGTCCCCGATAAAGCAAGGACACCTAAGCAAGACGCATTAAATGCGCCTTGTCATGTGATGCGAGGGATAACCTCGCAGCACTGTACCCTTGCCACCTCCTGTGTGCCACTGTGGCAACCCCTTTTTTCTATAAAAGGAGGCCCGAGGCGACCAGAGGAAGGATTCGGCTTTTTGGAGCTCCTCATGCCCCATAGCTAGCTCAAGAACACAGATATACAATCCACCAAAGCAGGAGTAGGGTTTTATGCATCCTCACGGCCTGAACCTGGATAAACGAACCGTGTGCTATCTGTTTGATCCGCTCTTCTCACGACCCCGCGCCCCGCTAACCACAGTAGGGATTCTTGTGATCCCATAGGTGTCGTTCCCACCGACATCTTTGGCGCGCCAGGTAGGGGGCACAGTTGTGAGAATCGGCTTTAGCAGTTAGTTCGGTGCTTCTTCATCATCATGGCGCCCAAGAAGAAGACGACAGTGGCGGTTGGCCAGTCGAAAGCCGGACAACCCGTCCCGACGCGGGCGAGCAGCGGACCGGTCATAGAAAGGACTCGGGGCGCTGCTCGCGAACACCAACACCATCCCAGCAGCCGGAGTTTGGGAGGTGGCGATGTTTGTGCTCCTGGTAACGGGCCACACGTCGCCAAATCCAAAGGCGGAGCCAGGCCCTTCGCGGGTGGAGCGGGGCCTTCCAAGGTCATCGCCGCCCCGCCCGAAGGCGATGCAAGGGCCTCCAAGACTCCCACGCCGGCACCAACAACACGCTCCTCCCAGGCAGCGCGCGAAGAACGGCGTAATTACGCCGAAGATCGCGGGAAGAGCCCCGAGCGCCACTCCTGGGACGTAGAAGACCTGCCCACTCGCGAAGGTGCTGGTGAAAACAGCATGCGACCGCGGGGTCGTGATAGAGCTCCTTCTGACATGGTCAGAAGTCGAAGCGCGTCGCGATCCGTGCAGGTTTCGCTGCCACCGACGCCAGCAGAGGCCCTGGCGCGCGCGCAGTTGCTCCTCGACTTTCCTCCCACTACGGGGAAACTCGACGAATGGAGAGTCACTATCCGAAGCCTTGTTGCGGTGGCCAACAAAGACGAACCAAGTCCGGTAGGGCCCCCGGGTCGACGCTCCGATGGAGTCCCGCGGACCAGTGGTGGAAAAGCCGCGGCGCCGCGACCACGGTGCATTCACCTCTTCCCCATCCGGTACCGCGGACGCCGGCTCATCGCGACGTCGCGGGCGACGACATCTCCATAGCATCGTCTGACCCGCGGACCCACTTTGACAAGCGCCAAGTTCTTTGGGAATGAGCCCATGAAGACGCTCGAACCACTATCGAGCGCTGGCGCGGAGCGCGCCACCAGTCAGACAGGCGAGCAGGGCCTACTGTGAACCACCCGGCCCCGGAGAGCCCTGGAGGCCTACCTTACAAGGTAGGCTGTCCGGCTTTTACCCGTGAGCTGCGGCAGTTCTAGTGGCCCACTCACCGCACCTTCAAACCTGACGTTGGCGAAAAGTACAATGGCAAGACTCACCCATCTGAGTTCCTCAGCATCTACACCATCACGATGCAAGCCGACGGAGCCCGCGACGATAAGGTGCTTGCGAATTACTTTCCATTGGCTCTTAAACCCAACGCCATGTCATGGTTGATGCACTTGCCGGTAGACTCTATTTCCTCCTGGTCGGATTTGTGCCATGAGTTTGTGGGCGCCTTTACTGGAGGTCACCAAGCCCATGGCCAAGCAAGCGACCTGCATGTCATTCCCCAGAAGGGAGGCAAGAGTCTGCGCAAGTATATACAGAGGTTCAGCCGGCTACAGTACAATATCCCTGATGTTCACCCTGCCGCCATCATCAGCGCGTTCCATCAGAACGTGTGTAACTGCAAGATGCGCGAAGAACTGGCAATGAACAAAGTGAAAGATGTGGCAGAACTCTATGTTCTTGCTGACAGATGTGCCCGAGATGAAGAGGGAAGGAAGTACCCCGGCGAAGATGCCGGCGTGGAAACCGACTCCTCAGATGAGGATACTGCCGCCCTAGCGAGGAAAGGCCGGCGCCGCAACAGGAAGCACAAAGGTAAAGGTGTGCTTGCCGTCGAGGGATCTGACGACGCCGGCTCCGCCAAGAAAACCAAGGCAGATGACCCCGGCAAGGAAATTGCCGTATGTGTCGCCTGCCGGGCCTTGGCAGCTGCCGAGAAGGCAGGAAACTCCGACAAGCAATACTGAAAGATCCATCGCACCAAAGGCCATGATCTCCAGAACTACTGACAGGTTGAGCTCCTTGCTGACAAGCAGAGGGCTGAATATGAGAGGCGGGACAAGGAGAAAGGCCAGGACGGTGCTGAGGGGTCCGGCAAGAAGCGTGACGGCCAGGCGGGCCGTCGCGGCAAAGATAAACAGCAGGAGAGGCCCGCCCGGGGCCATGACAAAAAGCCAGAAGACGATGATCACGAAGAGGACGATGAGTCTGGTGACCAAGAATTTCAGAAAGCTACAGAGGCCATGTGCTGTAATCTCACGCGCCCACTGTCATTTTTGACACTAAGTATCACCCTGATTGCACTACTGCAGTCGGGTGCTTGCCATTGTTGTTTTCACCAACAATACACAACCTCAAGGTGACAAAGATGCTAGTCGATGGCGGGGCCGGTCTGAACTTAATCTCGCCTGCCGTGATCGAGAAATTGTAGATCCTAATGAAGACCTCGAAGAGACGGGCACGTTTTAGGGGTCAACCTGGAAAGAAGTCAACCAAAGGGAAAGGTCACGTTGCCCGTGACTTTTGGGAGTGGTCTGAACTACAGGACATAAAGGATTGTGTTCGATATTGCCAAGATCCCCTTGCCTTACAACGGGATCCTTGGCCGCCCAGTGCTGGCCAAGTTCATGGCGGCGTCACATTACGCCTACAACACCCTGAAGATGCCGGGGCCTATGACGATCATCACCGTCCCATCAGAGAAGAAGGATGCGCTAATTTGCGCTGACCAACTCTACCAACAGGCAGTTGCAGCAGCCACCACTGCTAAGGCGCTTGCTCCTGCCGCTGGAGCCCCGGGAAGGCAAAAGAAGAAGACCGGTGAGACCTCAGGCACCCACTCCGGCAAGCGCACCTCTTCGGAGTGTAGCGCTCCCATCGAGGATGTGCCAGAGAGCTTCGCGAACAGAAACAAGAAGTCTAGGGCCACACCGCCGGGAACCAAGAAGGTTTCTGTCAAGGAGGACGGCATGGGAGGAGCTTTTACCATAAGCTCCACCCTTGACGACAAATAGGAAGACGCGCTCATCACCTTCCTATGGGCGAATGTCGATGTGTTTGCATGGCAAGCATCCGACATCCCCGGGATTCCCAGGGAGGTGATTGAGCACCACCTTGCTGTCTGTCCACATGCGCGGCCGGTCAAGCAGAGGGTCAGAAAGCAAGCTTTGGAACGACAAGAGTTCATCACAGAGGAGATCCAGAAACTGGAAGTAGCGGGTTTGGTAAGAGGAGTGCTCCATCCAACGTGGTTGGCCAATCCGGTGGTAGTGCGCAAGGCAAATGGGAAGTGGAGGCTATGTATTGATTACACAGATATTAATAAGGCTTGTCCCAAAGACCCCTGCCCATTGCCGCGCATCGACCAGATTGTTAACTCCACAGCTGGGTGTGATCTGTTGTCATTCCTCGATGCCTACTCCGGCTACCACCAGTTCTTCATGACAAGGGAAGATGAAGAGAAAATGGCATTCATCACCCCATGTGGTACCTATTGCTTTATACGGATGCCTTTCGGGTTGAAGAGTGCCGGTTCAACGTTTGCAAGGGCGGTCCAGATTGGTTTTGAACCCCAGCTCCATAGAAATATGGAAGCTTATATGGATGATATAGTGGTCAAAACCAAGAATAGGGCAACCCTCATATCGGATTTACAAGAAACATTTGCAAACCTACGCAAGATCAATCTCAAGCTGAACCCTGAGGAGTGCATCTTCGGCGTCCCGTCTGGCAAGCTTCTCGGGTTCTTTGTGTCACAGCGTAGGATGGAGGCCAAT
The DNA here is from genome assembly GCF_018294505.1 of Triticum aestivum. NCBI lineage: Eukaryota > Viridiplantae > Streptophyta > Magnoliopsida > Poales > Poaceae > Triticum > Triticum aestivum. The sequence goes on from NC_057806.1 coordinate 27,200,585, forward strand.
CCGGACAAGATCAAAGCTATAGAGCAGATTGAAGCGCACAAGCGAGTCAAGGATGTCCGTCGGCTTGCTGGTTGCATTGCCGCCATGAGCAGGTTCATTTCCAAGTCCGCCGAGCGCGCCCTTCCCTTTTTCAAGATTTTGAAAAAGGCGGGCCCAATGGAGTGGACGCCAGAAGCCGAAGCAGCATTGCAAGATTTCAAGAGGTACCTCTCCTCCGCGCCAATACTAGTTGCGCCTAGGCCACAGGAACCGTTGCTGCTGTACCTGGCGGCAACGAACTAGGTGGTCAGCGCCGCACTAGTGGCGGAGAGAGAAATTGATGATGAGGTAATAGCAGCGACGGAGCCCAATGCCACCGATGCCGAGACGACATAGCTAATTGAAGTGCCGCCGAAGAAGAAAATGATGCAGCACCCGGTCTACTTTGTTAGTTCCCTCCTGCAGGGGGCTAGATCGAGGTACTCTGGTGTGCAGAAACTGCTTTTCGGCCTTCTTTTGGCCTTGAGGAAGCTGCGCTAGTACTTCCAGGCGCACGAAATCACTGTCATCACTCGCCTCCCTCTGCAACGGATATTGCACAATCCAGACGCGACGGGAAGGATCGTAGAGTGGGCACTGGAACTGTCCAGCTTTGGCCTCAAGTTTGAGAGTACCTCGACGATTCAAAGCCGAGTCCTGGTGGAGTTCGTTGTAGAATGGACCGCGGCGCCTGACGAAGATACCCAAGAGACTGCTCTCCCCGGCAAGGAGGCAAGTTGCGACTGGATCCTGTACTTTGATGGAGCTTTGTCCTTACAGGGCACCGGGGCTGGCGTACTGCTTGTCGCGCCCACCGGAGAGCACCTCAAGTACGTGATCCAGATGCGCTTCCCCAGGGAGGTGTCAACAAACAATACGACTGAGTACGAAGGGCTGCTTGCCGGTCTTAGGATCGCGGCGGACCTCGGAATCAAGAAACTCATCGTCAGAGGCGACTCGCAACTTGTAGTCAAGCAAGTCAACAAGGATTACCAGAGCCCGTTGATGAAGGCCTACGTCGATGAAGTGAGAAAGCTGGAAGAGTGTTTTGATGGTATACAGGTAGAATACGTTCCCTGAGCGGAGAATGATATCGCCGATTACCTATCAAAATGCGCCGCCCTCAAGCTACCTGTGGAACCAGGTACCTTTGTGCTTCGGCTAACTCAGCCATCCATTGATCCATCAACAGAGCAAAACAAGAGGAGAAAATCAGGGCCCGGCAAGTACTTTGCCGCCGAGCTCACGGAAGCCGCCGGCAAGGGTGTTGCCGGAGACACTGAGCCCGCCACGGGATGGCTAGCTCCGGCGGAGGATCAAGCTCTTGCCATGGAGATAGCCGCTCCGATAGCGGAGGAAATGCCTTTAGTCCTCGCCGTCGAGCCCTAGGCTCCAGCGTGGGCACAACATACTGTCTGATTCCTCCAAATAGCGGAACTTCTTGAGGAGCAGGAAGAAGCAGAAAAAGTAGCCCGTCGCTCTACTATGTACCAGTTCGTCGATGACGTCCTGTACAGAAAGAGGCCGAACAACGTGAAATTGAAGTGTATCCCTCGGGAGGAAGGACTGGGGCTATTGGCGGAGATACATGGAGGCATATGTGGATCCCACATCGGGTCAAGGGCCCTTGCCGGCAAAGCGTTTCAACAAGGCTTCTTCTGGCCCACCGCCCTCCAGGATGCGATGATACTAGTCACCAGGTGTGAAGCGTGTCAGTTCCATTCAAAGAAGCTTCATCAGCCAGCTCAAGCCCTTCAAAACATTCCTCTCTCCTGGCCTTTCTCGGTCTGGGGGCTCGACATACTGGGCCCTTTCCCCCGCGCTGTCGGGGGCTTTGAGTACTTGTACATTGCAATCAACAAGTTCACAAAGTGGCCAGAAGTGGAAGCAGTGAGGAAGGTCACAGGACAGTCAGTCATCAAGTCCTTCAAAGGACTGGTGTGCCGTTTTGGTGTACCCAATAGGGTTATCACTGACAATGGCACGCAGTTCACAAGCCACACCTTCATGCAATATATTCAAGACCATGGCAGCAAGGTCTGTTTCGCTCTCGTTGCTCACCCACGAAGCAATGGTCAAGCTGAGAGGGCAAATGCTGAAGTACTGCGAGGCCTGAGGACAAAGACCTTTGACAGACTGCATAAGAGTGGAAGGCGCTGGATTGATGAATTGCCGGCGGTTCTTTGGTCAATCAGAACGATACCAAATCGAGCCACTGGCCAGACACCCTTTGCCCTGGTATACGGGGCAGAAGCAGTTCTCCCCACGGAACTCATATACGCGTCACCTTGAGTACTCGCTTATGACGAGCTTGAGCAAGAGCAATTGCGACAAGATGACGCAACGCTCCTTGAGGAAGATCGTGTTCGGGCAGCTGTGAGAGCAGCGTGCTACCAGCAAGCCTTGCGCCGCTACCATAGCCGCAAGGTTCATGCCCGAAACTTTGAGGAAGGCGACCTTGTTCTTCGGTGCGTTCAATCGGCCAAGAATTCCAACAAGTTGACACCAAAGTGGGAAGGCCCTTATCGGGTAATACGAGTCACCAGGCCCGGCGCAGTCCGCCTGGAGACCGAAGATGCCATTCCAAAGAGTAACTCCTGGAACATTGAGCATATTCGCAAGTTTTACCCGTGAGGCGCGGCTTGCCGGGCCCCCCGACAAGCCACCTTTTCTACGAGCCTTGCCGATGACGCATGTAACCCTTTGTACAAAGTCAGGCGCAGACCTTGAGCATAAATAAATGAAGCGCTAGCGTCCTAAGTTATAGCATGCATGCTAGGTCGAGTCTCGTCCTTGGTTAGGGTTGATAGTGCTTAGCGGCGACTAACCCCTAGCTTAGAGGTCGAGTGTGCGTCTCTTTGTCTTTCTTTTGTCTTCTTTGGTTCACAGGACACATAGATATCCGTGCCAAACCACTTGGGGAGAAAAAAAAGAGGAACAGACCAGCATCTAGCCCCCGGCAAGCCAGTATTGCCGGGGGCTGCAAGAGCAAAGATTCACCCACAGCAAACCAGGGTTGCCAGGGACTGCAACTTCAGATAAGTTCTTCATCCCTTATCATGCATTCCATTATGGACTGAGGTATGTGAAACCTCGTTTTCCCCTAAGCTACTGTGCTCCCCTAACTCTAGGCCCTAGGGCTCGTTCCTGGGGCCAAGTTTGGTCGTAGTCGCAACAGCAAAAGGATGAAACAAGGAGCCTGAACCCGCCTCATCCCTGCCTCCGCCAAAGGTGTGAGGAAGGTTGAGCGAAGTGGGGAGACGGCAAGGCCTGTTGCCGGGCAAGGAAATGTTTATCTTGAAGATATCAATGATTTACTCCTTGTCGTGGGTTCCACCCGCAAACAAATGACCCGGCAAGCATCCCTTTTTCATTAAAAAAACATTCCACTCAGGTACAGTCCATAGGGAATGAAAAACATGAATGATGGGATTACAAGTTTTGAATTCAACAAAGGCCCGAAGGCTTACAAACTAAAAAGAGATAAGGTGCCCGTAATCCCTTTCTTGTCCCTCTCTTCAGGAGGCAGGTCAAGGACGCGAAAAGGACAAAAGGAGCGCCTAGGCGAGCTACGGGTGGCAGAAGACACCAAGAGAACATCTTGGTGGCCATCCAAAGGCTGGATGGTGATGGCGGCGCCGGAAGCAGAGCTCGAAGACGAGGCGGCAGGACGTCAGCATGCATCAAAGGCATCGTTGCCCGCGTACTCCGACTTGACGGCCTTGCCGCCCGCCCTCTTCGTCTTCCGCAGCCTCCCAACGCCAGCCACCCAAGGAGACGACCCCGAGAAGTTCAGGGAGCCGGCGACACGGATGATGGGGTCGCCGGTGCCGCACGGAGCGGCACCCGACACCTAATCGGACCCATCATCCTGCCGCCTACTACCCTCGTCATTGCTGCCGCTGTCCTCCTCGTCACTCCCGCCCGAGGAGGAGTCTTCACTATCAGAAGAGCTCTCCACACAACACCTTGCACGGGTCCCAAAGAGCCCGAAGACCTTGTCGGAGAGAAGGCCACCCTCCATCAGCTTAAAATGGAGAGTGAGCCCCTCCGTCAAGCGGTGGATATGAGCAAACGTCTTCCATCCCCGACGAAGATACATCACGTGAGGGGCGTGGAAGTCGACGCGGACCCGCGTGCCACTGATCCTGCAGCTCCTCATGTGCAGCCGCAACGACTCCAGCGGATCCAGCTCCATCTCCCGTGCAAATGGAGTCGGGAGACGAAGGCAACGGCGCGGCGGCCGGCGCAGCCTGACTAAGAACTCACAAGGGTCATCCCCAACATGGCCCTCCATTGGAGGAGGAGCTGCTGGCGGAGGCGAGGCTGGCGCGCCACCCCATCCTCCTCTTCCCCGAGCGCCCCGGCCTCGCCCACGGCCTCGCCCCCTCCCCCTTCCCCTCGCCGCTGGCTCTGCCACCACAGGCGCAGGAGAAGGAGGGACGCGTTGTCGAGCGGCGACCCTCGCCGCCACTGTTGAAGGACCAGGATTCCCTCTCTCCATGACGGATGGAAGGGAGGTGCAGAAGCTGAAGTAAGAAGAAGATGAAAGAATGCGGGACGCCATCCCCCCTCCCGCTCTTTATAAAGGATCGGGGTTGGGGCTCCACCGCCCCACTCGGCCAATCAAGATACAGAAGGCGCATGGAGCCAGGACAGACCCGCCGCCCCAACCAGCGACGGTCCAGTTTCCCGCCTCCACCGTTTGCCACCCCAGGCGCATGGGAGACACGTGGCGGACGTGCAAAACCGAGGGGACGGGTGAGACGACCACTCCCCACCCCGTGATCGTGGGGAGTGGACGCCTTGAAGACCGCGCCTCAGCCCCATTCAGTAAATGGGCCGCGCCTCCACGCCTCCCTCCGTTTATGGGGAAGGCGCGAACCGCCCCTTTACTATGATGTGACGCATGCCTGCGGGAACCAACCCCACGCATGCCGCTGACGTCACACGCGCCTCCCCACGCCACGCCACGCGCGGGAATCGTGGGAAGCGCAGCGTGCGAAGAATCTTACCGCGGTAAAAACCGCTCCGCCAGCCCGCGCACCAATTTTGGGCCTAGCCCAACAACGCGTTGCGCTTATGTGTGGCCCAGGCTCGGGGGCTCCTGTCGGTGTACAAAAAGAGGGGTACACTTTTTGTACCCCTATAACTGTGCACGGGCAGTCTGAGCCGCGGATACCACCACACCAAGCAAGGCAAGGGAGGTGAGCCAGGGTAAGACCGAAGCTCAAGAGAACTAGAACGACGCCAAGGCCAAGACCACGAAGAGCAAAGGGGACGAAGCGGACTCCCCCGGCAAGATCCTTGTCGGGAGACAGTTCTAGCAGCCCCGACAGTTCTAGCAGCCCTTACCGAGGACACCCGCAGGGCCACCATCAGACCCACGCCGACTAAACCTCCACCACCGCATGCATGCAGCTGCCGACCCAACCAGCTGGGCAGGCACCTGCGTGGCAGCATGAAGATCTTCGTGAAGACCCACCACTGTGCCACCTCAGCTGCCTGCCTACCTTCATGGCATCACAAGCGTCGCTGGCCAGGGCGCGTGTCGACACAAGAAGGAGCGGCGACGGACGAGACAGGTTTCTCCCCCGTCCCCGATAAAGCAAGGACACCTAAGCAAGATGCATTAAATGCGCCTTGTCATGTGATGTGAGGGATAACCTCGCAGCACTGTACCCTTTCCACCTCCTGTGTGCCACTGTGGCAACCCCTTTTTTCTATAAAAGGAGGCCCGGGGTGACCAGAGGAAGGATTCGGCTTTTTGGAGCTCCTCACGCCCCATAGCTAGCTCAAGAACACAGATATACAATCCACCAAAGCAGGAGTAGGGTTTACGCATCCTCGCGGCCCGAACCTGGATAAATGAACCATGTGCTATCTATTTGATCCGCTCTTCTCACGACCCCGCGCCCCACTAACCACAGTAGGGATTCTTGTGATCCCATCGGTGTTGTTCCCACCGACACCTGATAAAGCAGATTCAGGCTGCTGCCGCCGTCCATAAGGACTCGAGTGAGGTGAAATACGTCAATGATTGGGTCTAGGACCAGTGCGGCGAATCCGCCCTGACGGATACTAGTGGGGTGGTCCCTGCAATCGAAGGTGATCGGACAGGAGGACCAAGGGTTGAACTTTGGGGCGACTCGCTCCAACCATATACGTCCCTGAGCGCACGCTTTCGCTCCCTCTTGGGGATGTGGGTTGCATATATCATGTTCACCGTCCGCACTTGCGAGGGAAACCTCTTCTGTCCTCCAGTGTGTGGCTGCTGGGGTTCTTCCTCATCATCGCTATGCGGCCCCTTGTCCTTGTTTTCGGCAATTAACTTGCCGGCCTGCTTGAACACCCAACAATCCCTGTTGATGTGATTGGCTGGCTTGTCTGGAGTGCCGTGTATTTGACACGAGCGATATAGTATACAGTCCAAGCTGGACGGACCCGGCGTACTTTGTTTGAATGGCTTTTTCCGCTGACCGGGTTTAGAGCCTTTGAATTCGGCATTGACTGCCGTATCCTCAGTACTTTCGCCGTTAATGTGGCGCTTATGCTTGTTGCAATGTGACCTGCTGTTGCCGTCCTTGGTATCTAAGGTACCATGGTTCTTTGATATGTTGTTACTGCGAGCCAACCAGCTGTCTTCTCCTGCACAAAAGAGGGTCATGAGCGTCGTGAGGGCTGCCATAGATTTCGGCTTTTCCTGACCAAGGTGCCGGGCTAGCCACTCGTCTCGGATGTTGTGCTTGAAAGCCGCTAATGCCTTCGCATCCGGACAGTCGACGATTTGGTTTTTCTTTGTAAGGAACCGAGTCCAAAATTGCCTGGCCGACTCTTCTGGCTGCTGAATTATGTGGCTCAAGTCATCGGCGTCTGGTGGTCGCACATAAGTGCCCTGAAAGTTGTCGAGGAATGCCACTTCCAGATCTTCCAAACAGCTAATGGAGTCCGCTGGCAAGCTATTAAGCCAATGCCATGCTGGTCCTTTGAGTTTTAGTGGGAGGTACTTGATGGCATGCAAGTCATCACCGCGGGCCATGTGGATGTGGAGGAGGAAGTCCTCAATCCATACCACGGGATCTGTTGTGCTGTTGTATGATTCAATGTTTACATGTTTGAAACCTTCTGGGAATTGATGTTCCATTACTTCGTGTGTGAGGCATAAGGGGTGTGCGGCGCCTCTGTATTGGGCTATATCGCGACGCAGCTCGTATGGGTCCTGCCCGCTCTGTTCGGCCCGGCCGGATTTGCTTTTACTGTATCCGGCGTGACGTTTACCGTCTCGTAGAGTGGTGCGCCCTCGTGATCCGTAGATCGATCTTGAGTGCTTTGCTTTGTCCTCCAATATGTCTCGCAGGTCTGGCGTATCTCCCCAAGCCTTTTTATTTGGATGGCGTTGGGGTGGAGGCTGAGCTTTCGGCAGGAATGCCTCTCTATCGCGGCCACGAGGTGGCCGGTCAGCCGTATCATACGCTTGTTCCTCCAGTCGGGGTAGTAACCTGCGCCTTGGGTAACTCTTGGAGGGACGCTCGAGTTTATATTCCTCGGTTGCGAGGACTTCAGTCCATTTGTCAGCTAGCAGATCTTGATCAGCTTGAACCTGCTGCTTCTTTTTCTTTAGGCTATTTGCCGTGGCCATAAGCCTACGCTTGAAGCGCTCTTGTTCGACGGGATCCTCTGGTACGGCGAATTTATCGTCGCCGAGGCTTGCCTCGTCTTCGGAGGGGGCATGTAATTGTCATCCTCCTCCTCTCCGCCAGCCGCTCTCTCAGGAGAGCTGGCTCCTTCATCCTCCTGATCTAACTCTTGCTGGAGGGGGTTGTTGTTGTCTTCGGCGCTATTCGGAGTGTTATTATCTCCTGCGCCGGTATCAGCACTTTTGCTTTGGCAGGACTTAGAGCGGCACCGCTGACATCGGCGCTTGGGTTGCTTCTTGGAGGGGTCATCCTCCGCTATCTCGTCGCCGTTGCCTTCATTGGGTGTATCCACCATGTATATGTCATATGACAAGGTGGCTTTCCAGTGCCCTATAGGTGCTGGTTCATGTTCGTCTCCTAGATCGTCGTCCATACCGTCGATGTCTTTGGAGTCGAAGTCAAGCATGTCGGTTAAATCATCGACACTGGCTACAAAGTGGGTGGTGGGTGGGCGTCGAATTTCCTCGTCGTCCACATCCCAGTCCTATTGGCCATAATTCGGCTAGGGCTCTCCTGACAAAGAGAGAGATCTTAGTGAATTCAGAATGTTGCCGAAGGGCGAGTGCTGAAAGATATCCGCGATGGTGAATTCCATGATTGGCGTCCACTCGGATTCGATTGGCAGGGGCGCGGATGGTTCGGGGTCCGGAAGAGAGTTCGGCACCTTGGAGTCACGGGCTGAGCAGAGGATTATGCTGGTGTTTGGCTCGATCGCCATCGTGACTGCAGCCCCTGAGGCGGTGTCTAGCCACCCGTCCTCGATTGGCGTAGTTGGCTCCGAGCTAAGGGTCGGAGCTGGTGTGGGCGCGGCCTCTGGAGTACCGTCCGGTGGCAGAGCTAGGTCATGCCCATCGAGACAGTGCGGCGCGCCCGGCTGTGGCTCGAATCCGTCGAAGATCAAGTCTCCGCAGATGTCGGCCGTGTAGTTCAAACTTCCAAATCTGACCTGATGGCCAGGGGCGTAGCTTTCAATCTGCTCCAGATGGACAAGCGAATTAGCCCGCAGTGCAAAGCCGCCGAATACGAAGATTTGTCCGGGGAGAAAAGTCTCACCCTGGACGGCATCGCTATCGATGATAGTAGGGGCCATCAAGCCTAACGGTGATGACACAGAGGAACTCTCAATGAAAGCACCAATGTCGGTGTCAAAACCGGCGGATCTTGGGTAGGGGGTCTCGAACTATGCGTCTAGGGCGGATGGTAACAGGTGGCAAGGGACATGAAGTTTTACCCAGGTTCGGGCCCTCTTGATGGAGGTAAAACCCTACGTCCTGCTTGATTAATATTAAAGATATGTGTGTTACAAGAGTAGATCTACCACAAGATCAGAGAGGCTAAACCCTAGAAGCTAGCCTACGGTATGATTGTATGTTGTGATTGTTGTCCTATGGACTAAAGCCCTCCGGTTTATATAGACACCGGAGAGGGTTAGGGTTACACAAGGTCGGTTACAAAGGAGGAGATATCCATATACGTATTGCCTATCCTGCCTTCCACGCCAAGTAGAGTCACATCCAGACACGAGATGAAGTCTTCAATCTTGTATCTTCATAGTCTAACAGTCCGACCAATGGAAATAGTCCGGCTGTCCGGAGACCCCCTAATCCAGGACTCCCTCACCTCCCAACAAGCGCTAACGTTTAACGCCCCTAGCTAGGCATGATGATTCCAATGATGCTCACTTAAAAGATATGAATGGCAACATAAAGAGAGCATCATGAAGAATATGACTAGCACATTTCAGTCTAACCCTCTTCCTATGCATAGGGATTTTGTGAGCAAAAAACTAATGGGAACAATAGCCAATTAGCATAGGAGGGCAAAACAAGTATAACTTCAAAACTTGAAGCACATAGAGAGGAAACTTGATATTATTACAATTCCTACAAGCACATGTTCCTCCCTCATAATAATTTTCAGTAGCATCATGAATGAATTCAACAATATAACCATCACATAAAGCACTCTTTTCATGATGCACAAGCATAGAATTTTTATTATTCTCCACATAAGCAAATTTCTTCTCATCAATAGTAGTGGGAGCAAACTTAACAAAATAACTATCATGTGAGGCATAATCCAATTGAAAATTAAAATCATGATGACAAGTTTCATGGATATCATTATTATTTATAGCATACAACTCATCACAATAATCATCATAGATAGCAACTTTGTTCTCATAATCAATTGGAACCTCTTCCGAAATAGTGGAATCATTACTAAATAAAGTCATGACCTCTCCAAATCCACTTTTATAATTATCACAATAAGATTCAACATCCTCCAAAATAGTGGGATCATCACTTCCTAAAGTTGACACTTCCAAACCCATTTTCATCATAAATAGGAGGCATCCTATCATCAAAATAAATTTGTTCATCAAAACTTGGGGGACAAAAAATATCAGAGTCATCAAAGATAGCTTCCCCAAGCTTGTGGCTTTGCATATCATTAGCATCATGGATATTCAAAGAATTCATACTAACAACATAGCAATCATGCTCATCATTGAAATATATAGTGCTAAACATTCTAATGTATTCTTCTTCTAGCACTTGAGCACAATTATCGGAATCCTTATTCTCATGAAAGATATTAAAAAGATGAAGCATATGAGGTACCCTCAATTCCATTTTTTTGTAATTTTCTTTTATAGACTAAACTAGTGATAAAACATGAGACAAAAAGATTCGATTGCAAGATCTAAAGATATAACTTCAAGCGCTAACCTCCCCGGCAACTGCGCCAGAAAAGAGCTTGATGTATACTACACAACCTTCTTCTTGTAGACGTTGTTGGGCCTCCAAGTGCAGAGGTTTGTAGGACAGTAGCAAATTTCCCTCAAGTGGATGACATAAGGTTTATCAATCCGTGGGAGGCGTAGGATGAAGATGGTCTCTCTCAAGCAACCCTGCAACCAAATAACAAAGAGTCTCTTGTGTCCCCAACACACCCAATACAATGGTAAATTGTATAGGTGCACTAGTTCGGCGAAGAGATGGTGATACAAGTCCAATATGGATGGTAGATATAGGTTTTTGTAATCTGAAAATATAAAAACAGCAATGTAGTAAGTGGTAAAAGTGAGCACAAATGGTATTGCAATGGGTTGAAGTAAGGCCTAGGGTTCATACTTTCACTAGTGCAAGTTCCCTCAACAATAATAACATAATTGGATCATATAACTATCCCTCAACATGCAACAAAGAGTCACTCCAAAATCACTAATAGAGGAGAAAAAACGGAGAGATTATTGTAGGGTACGAAACCACCTGAAAGTTATTCTTTCTAATCGATCTATTCAAGAGTCCGTAGTAAAATAACATGAAGCTGTTCTTTCCGTTCAATCTATCATAGAGTTCGTACTAGAATAACACCTTAAGACACAAATCAACCAAAACCCTAATGTCACCTAGATACTCCAATGTCACCTCATGTATCCGTGGGTATGATTATACGATATGCATCACACAATCTCAGATTCATCTATTCAACTAACACAAAGAACTTCAAAGAGCGCCCCAAAGTTTCTACCGGAGAGTCAAGACGAAAACATGTGCCAACCCCTATGCAGAAGTTCACGGAACTTGCAAGTTGATCATCAAAACATACATCAAGTGGATCATGTGATATCCCATTGTCACCACAGATAAGCACATGCAAGACATACATCAAGTGTTCTCAAATGCTTAAAGACTCAATCTGATAAGATAACTTCAAAGGGAAAACTCAATTCATCACAAGAGAGTAGAGGGGGAGAAACATCATAAGATCCAAATATAATAGCAAAGCTCGCGATACATCAAGATCGTGCCGACTCAAGAACACGAGAGAGAGAGAGAGAGAGATCAAACACATAGCTACTGGTACATACCCTCAGCCCCGAGGGTGAACTACTCCCTCCTCGTCATGGACGGCGCTGGGATGATGAAGATGGCCACCGGAGAGGGATTCCCCCCTCCGGCAGCGTGCCAGAACGGGTCTAGATTGGTTTTCGGTGGCTACAGAGGCTTCTAGCGGCGGAACTCCCGATCTATTCTGTTTTCGATGTTTGGGGGGGTATATGGATATATATAGGCGAAATAAGTCGGTCAGGGGAGCCACGAGGGGCCCACGAGGGTGAGGGCGCGCCTCCGTGCCTCGTGGCCACCTAGAAGCTTCCCTGACATAAACTTCAAGTCTCCTCAATTGCTTCCATTCCAAAAATAACTTTCCCGAAGGTTTCATTCCACTTGGACTCCGTTTCATATTCCTTTTCTTCGAAACACTGAAATAGGCAAGAAAACAACAATTTGGGTTGGGCCTCCGGTTAATAGGTTACTCCCAAAAATAATACAAAAGTGTATAATAAAGCCCATAAACATCCAAAACAGATAATATAATAGCATGGAACAATAAAAAATTATAGATACGTTGGAGACATATCATATATATAATTATCCTCACTATATTATGCAGATTGAAGATCGTCTAATGCAGAAAAGCAGAAATCGATGATGTTGGGTTCATTAACACAAATATCATAGATGAATATGAAGGAAATATGCCCTAGAGGCAATAATAAAGTTATTATTTATTTCCTCACATCTTGATAAATGTTTATTATTCATGCTAGAATTTTATTAACCGGAAACTTAGTACATGTGTGAATACATAGACAAACGGAGTGTCACTAGTATGCCTCTACTTGACTAGCTCATTAATCAAAGATGGTTAAGTTTCCTAACCATAGACATGAGTTGTCAATTGATTAACGGGATCACATCATTAGGAGAATGATGTGATTGACTTGACCCATTCCGTTAGCTTAGCACTTGATCGTTTAGTTTACTGCTATTGCCTTCTTCATGACTCATACATGTTTCTATGACTATGAGGTTATGCAACTCCCGGTTACTGGAGGAACACTTGGTGTGCTACCAAACGTCACAATGTAACTAGGTGATCATAAAGGTGCTCTACGGGTGTCTTCGATGGTACTTGTTGAGTTGGCATAGATCAAGATTAGGATTTGTCACTTCGATTGTCGGAGAGGTATCTCTGGGCCCACTCGGTAATGCACATCACTATAAGCCTTGCAAGCATTGTGACTAATGAGTTAGTTGAAAGATGATGTATTATGAAAAGATTAAAGAGACTTGCCAGTAACGAGATTGAACTAGGTATTGAGATACCGATGACCGAATATCGGGCAAGTAACATACCGATGACAAAGGGAACAACATATGTTGTTATGCGGTTTGACCGATAAAGATCTTCGTAGAATATGTGGGAGCCAATATGAGCACCCAGGTTCCGCTATTGGTTATTGACAGGAGATGTGTTTCGGTCGTGTCTACATAGTTCTCGAACCCGTAGGGTCCGCACGCTTAAAGTTCGATGATGATCGGTATTATGAGTTTTTGTGTTTTGATGTACCGAAGGTAGTTCGGAGTCCCAGATATGATGACGGACATGACGAGGAGTCTCGAAATGGTCGAGACGTAAAGATCGATATATTGGACGACTATATTCGCACACCGGAAATTTTCCGGGTGGTTTCGGAGAAAACCAGAGTGCCGGAGGGTTACCAGAACCCCCCAGGAGAAATAGTGGGCCTTATGGGCCTTGGTGGAGAAATAGAGGGCTGGCCTAGGGCAGGCCGCGCGCCCCTCCCCCTCTGGTCTGAATTAGACTCTGAGAGGGGGGCGGCGCCCCCTTTTCCTTCTCCCTCTCCCCCTTCCTTTCCCCCTCCTAGTAGGAGTAGGAAAGAGGGGAGTCCTACTCCTACTAGGAGGAGGACTCCTCCTCCTGGCGCGCCTACAGGGGCCGGCCGGCGTCCCCCTTGCTCCTTTATATACGGGGGGAAGGGGCACCTCTAGAGACACAAGTTGATTTGTTGATCTCTCCCAGCCGTGTGCGTTGCCCCCCTCCACCATAATCCACCTCGATCATATCGTAGTGGTGCTTAGGCGAAGCCCTGTGTCGGTAGCATCATCATCACCGTCATCACACAGTCGTGCTAACGAAACTCTCCCGTGAAGCTCAGCTGGATCGGAGTTCGTGGGACGCCATTGAGCTAAACGTGTGCTGAACTCAGAGGTGTCGTGCGTTCGGTACTTGGATCAGTCGGATCATGAAGACGTACGACTACATCAACCGCATTGTGCTAATGCTTCCGCTTTCGGTCTACGAGGGTATGTGGACACACTCTCCCCTCTCGTTGCTATGCATCACCATGATCCTGTGTGTTCGTAGGATTTTTTTTGTAATTACTATGTTCCCCAACAGTGGCATCCGAGCCTAGTTTATGCGTAGATGTTATATGCACGAGTAGAACACAAGTGAGTTGTGGATGATACAAGTCATACTGCTTACCAGCATGTCACACTCTGGTTCGGCGGTATTGTTGGATGAAGCGGCCCGGACCGACATTACGCGTACGCTTAAGCGAGACTGGTTCTACCTACGTGCTTTGCACACAGGTGGCTGGCAGGTGTCAGTTTCTCCAACTTTAGTTGAATCGAGTGTGGCTACGCCCGGTCCTTGAGAAGGTTAAAACAACACCAACTTGACAATCTATCGTTGTGGTTTTGATGCGTAGGTAAGAACGGTTCTTGCTCAGCCCGTAGCAGCCACCTAAAACTTGCAACAACAAAGTAGACGACGTCTAACTTGTTTTTGCAGGGCATGTTGTGATGTGATATGGTCAAGACATGATACTATATTTTATTGTATGAGGTGATCATGTTTTGTAACCATGTTATCGGCAACTGGCAGGAGCCATATGGTTGTCGCTTTATTGTATGCAATGCAATCACCCTGTAATGGCTTCACTTTATCACTAAGCGGTAGCGATAGTCGTAGAAGCAATATTTGGCGAGCGACAACGATGCTACGATGGAGATCAAGGTGTCACACCGGTACGATGGTGATCATGACAGTGCTTCAGAGATGGAGATCACAAGCACAAGATGATGATGGCCATATCATATCACTTATATTGATTGCATGTGATGTTTATCTCTTATGCATCTTATTTTTCTTAGATCGACGGTAGCATTATAAGATGATCTCTCACTAAATTTCAAGGTACAAGTGTTCTCCCTGAGTATGCACCGTTGCGAAAGTTCGTCGTGTCGAGACACCACGTGATGATCGGGTGTTATAAGCTCTATGTTCACATACAACGGGTGCAAGCCAGTTTTGCACATGCAGAATACTCGGGTTAAACTTGACGAGCCTAGGATATCCAGATATGGCCTCGAAACACTAGAGACCGAAAGGTCGAGCGTGAATCATATAGAAGATATGATCAACATAGTGATGTTCACCACTGGAAACTACTCCATCTCACGTGATGATCGGACATGGTTTAGATGATATGGATCACGTGATCACTTAGATGATTAGAGGGATGTCTATCTAAGTGGGTGTTCCTTAATAATTTGATTAACTGAACTTTAATTTATCATGAACTTAGTACCTGATAGTATTTTGCATGTCTATGTTGTTGTAGATAGATGGCCCGTGCTGTTGTTCCGTTGAATTTTAATGTGTTCCTTGAGAAAGAAAAGTTGAAAGATGATGCTAGCAATTACACGGACTGGGTCCGTAACTTGAGGATTATCCTCATTGCTACACAGAAGAATTACATCCTGGAAGCACCGCTAGGTGCCAAACCTGCCGCAGGAGCAACACCAGATGTTATTAACGTCTGGCAGAGCAAAGCTGATGACTACTCGATAGTTTAGTGTGCCATGCTTTATGGTTTAGAACCGGGACTTCAACGACGTTTTGAATGTCATGGAGCATATGAGATGTTCCAGGAGTTGAAGTTAATATTTCAAGCAAATGCCCAAATTGAGAGATATGAAGTCTCCAATAAGTTCTACAGCTGCAAGATGGAGGATAATAGTTCTGTCAGTGAGCATATACTCAGAATGCCTGGGTATAACAATCACTTGATTCAACTGGGAGTTAATCTTCCGGATGATAGTGTTATTGACAAATTCTTAAATAATTGCCACCAAGCTACGAGAGCTTCGTGATGAAATATAACATGCAAGGGATGGACAAGACAATTCCTGAGCTCTTCGCAATGCTAAAGGATGTGGAGGTAGAAATCAAGAAGGAGCATCAAGTGTTGATGGTCAACAAGACCACCAGTTTCAACAAAAAGGGCAAAGGGAAGAAGAAGGGGAAGTTCAAGAAGAACGGCAAACAAGTTGCTGTTCAGGAGAAGAAACCCAAGTCTGGACCGAAGCCTGAGACTGAGTGCTTCTACTGCAAACAGACTGGTCACTAGAAGCGGAACTGCCCCAAGTATTTGGCGGATAAGAAGGATGGCAAGGTGAACAAAGGTATATGTGATATACATGTTATTGATGTGTACCTTACTAATTCTCGTAGTAGTGCCTGGGTATTTGATACTGGTTCTGTTGCTAATATTTGCAACTCGAAATAGGTGATAACCCACAAGTATAGGGGATCGCAACAGTTTTCGATAAGTAAGAGTGTCGAACCCAATGAGGAGCTAAAGGTAGAACAAATATTCCCTCAAGTTCTATCGACCACCGATACAACTCTACGCACGCTTGATGTTCGCTTTACCTAGAACAAGTATGAAACTAGAAGTACTTTGTAGGTGTTCTTGGATAGGTTTGCAAGATAATAAAGTGTACGTAAATAAAAAGTAGGGGATGTTTAGATAAATAAACAATAAAGTAAATATAGCGAGTATGGAAAAGTGGTGGTAGGAGTTGCGAAATTGTCCCTTAAGCAATTGACTACTTTACTAGACCGATAGCAAGTATTATGTGGGAGAGGCCACTGCTAGCATGTCATCCCTGACTTGGAATTCTATGCACTTATGATCGGAACTATTAGCAAGCATCCGCAACTACTAATGTTCATTAAGGTAAAACCCAACCATAGCATTAAGATATATTGGTCCCCCTTCAATCCCGTATGCATCAATTTCTATGCTAGGTTGAAGCTTCTGTCACTCTTGCCCTCCAATACATAGTCCTATCAACATACAACTAACCCTAGGGTGTGATCCACGCACGCAATCATATGATGGGCACCAAAGGACAGCAACATAACCACAAGCAAATTAAATCAATCATAGCAATTCATCAACCACCGATAGGACAACGAAAATCTACTCACACATCATAGGATGGCAACACGTCATTGGATAATAATATGAAGCATAAAGCACCATGTTCAAGTAGAGGGTGCAATGGGTTGCGGGAGAGTGGACCGCTATAGATAGAGGGGGAAAGGTGATGGAGATGTTGGTGAAGATGGTGGAGGTGTTGGTGTAGATCGCGGTGATGATGCTGGCCCCCGGTGGCACTCCGGTGCCACCGGAAGCGAGGGGGAGAGAGCCCCCCTCCTTCTTCTTCTTCCTTGACCTCCTCCCTAGATGGGAGAAGGGTTTCCCCGCTGGTCCATGGCCTCCATGGTACGGGAGGGGCGAGAGCCCCTCCGAGACTGGATCTATCTCTCTGTCTCTCTCTGTTTCTGCGTTCTCTGATTCTTCCCTTTCACCGTTTCTTATATTCCCGGAGATCCGTAACTCCGATTGGGCTGAAATTTTGACACGATCTCTATCCGGAAATTAGCTTCCTTGTGGCGAAAGAAGGGCACCAACTGCCTTACGGGGTGGCCAAGAGGGTCAGGGGCGCGCCTGACACCCTGGGGCGCGCCCCCCTACCTCGTGGGCCCCTCGAGCATCGTCTCGCGTGGATTCTTCTTCCCAAAAATCATATATATTCCAAAAAAAATCTCCGTCAGTTTTTATTCCGTTTGGACTCCGTTTGATATGGATATTCTGCGAAACAAAAAACATGCAACAAACAGGAACTGGCACTGGGCACTGGATCAATATGTTAGTCCCAAAAATAGTATAAAAAGTTGCCAAAAGTATATGAAAGTTGAATAATATTGGCATGGAACAATCAAAAATTATAGATACGACGGAGACGTATCAATAGGGACTACGGATTAAGCGAAGATTAGCAAAGGACGAGGTGACGATGCGCGTGGGAAATGGTTCAAAAGTTGATGTAATCACGGTCAGCACGCTACCTCTACATCTTCCTTCGGGATTAGTTTTAGACCAAAATAATTTTATTTGGTGGCAGGGTTGAGCATGAATATTATATCTGGATCTTGTTTAGTGCAAGACAATTATTCATTTAAATCAGAGAAAAATGGTTGTTCTGTTTATATGAGTAATATCTTTTATGTTCATGCACCCTTAAAGAGTGGTCTATTCTTTTTGAATCTCGATAGTGAAGATACACATATTCATAGTATTGAAGCTAAAAGATGCAAAGTTGATAATGATAGTGCAACTTATTTTTGGCGCTACCGTTTGGGTCATATTGGTGTAATGCGCATGAAGAAACTCCATTCTAATGAACTTTTGGAATCACTTGATTATGAATCACTTGGTACTTGCGAACCATGCCTCATGGACAAGATGACTAAAACACCATTGAAGGAGTCCTAGATTAGGGGGTCTCCGGACTGCCGGATTATATTCTTCGGCCGGACTGTTAGACTATGAAGATACAAGATTGAAGACTTTGTCTCGTGTCCGGGTGGGACTCTACTTGGTGTGGAAGGCAAGCTAGGCAATACGGATATGCATATCTCCTCCTTTGTAACCGACCTTGTGTAACCCTAGCCCCTTCCGGTGTCTATATAAACCGGAGGGTTTTAGTCCGTAGGACAACAGACAATCATACCATAGGGTAGCTTCTAGGGTTTAGCCTCTCTGATCTCATGGTAGATCTACTCTTGTACTACCCATATCATCAATATCAATCAAGCAGGACGTAGGGTTTTACCTCCATCAAGAGGGCCCGAACCTGTGTAAAACATTGTGTCCCCTGCCTCCTGTTACCATCCGGCCTAGACGCACAGTTCGGGACCCCCTACCCCAGATCCGCCGGTTTTGACACCGACATTGGTGCTTTCATTGAGAGTTCCGCTGTGCCTTCGCCATCAGGAAGGATGCCTCATCCCGTCTTTAAAGATGGCACTGTTGCTAAGGGAGGTTTGGCTGTCGGCCAAACTCTCCGGCTAGGTGGTTTTCTTATGACCGCCTGTTCGGCCGCTGCGCTGACGATGACTTCTCAGGTCATTGAAAGCAATCTTCACGTCAACGCGGAACTCGCCGAGCAGTTAGATCCAATGGAGCTCTCTTCCCTAAACGAGCTCTTGGATCGTATCACCGCCCTGGGAGTCACTACAGACTATGATCAGATTGGGCCTAAACCCGATCTGAGAGAGATCAACTCTCCCCAGGTCACCCATCACATTGCAGTGGTGGAGGAACAATGCAGCAACCCTTCATCTATCTTAAGGACTAGATATGTCCGGATTCCTGATCCCTCCAAGCCGGATACCCGCGGAGGGGAGGGTGTCACTCAAGACCTGAACCTAGAGTCAGGCAGCGGGCTAGATCCATTGGAAAACATCCAAGAATCCAAACTTCCGAGTTCGGAAACTCCTTGGCCCCTGAGTATCAGATTGGGTGAGGATTCAGATTCAATTCCACCCACCCACCCAAACATAAGCGATCTATCCAAATTAGGCAAGATCCCGAACAAACAATACACCATTACTAGGCCAGATTCCTCCTGGTCATGAACAGGATAAAGGACTCCCGCGAGGAAGACGCAATTTCATTCTTCTACAATAATTGCACGGACAAGGGAATCCTCAACGCCATAAGTCGCCGCAAAATTACACGCTTTGCCGACTTGGTATCCATAGTGCGAAAGTATTGTGCGATGGAAAACGCCTGGAAAACCGAAATAAAATTTTGGGATAATCCGGCCCTGAATACAAACCCAGTCCGAAATAAAAGGGTGCATTATCACCAGACACCCGGGTTAAACACCAAAAAGCAAAAACCCTCTACAGGGCATGGAACTGTACTGGAGGGATGGCTCAATGGACCCTGTAAAATTCACAGTGCAGAGGGCGCCACACCAACTCATAGCCTTAGAGCATGTTGGATACTCCGGCAGGTGGCCAAAAGTGGCGAAGATCTTCTAACCTCAGAAGCCATAGAGCACCAGCCTAGGGATACCAGTACGGTATTAACAGTCTTCGAGACTTTCGCATCAAATAATATGCGAAAACGAACACTCCGCAGCCTTGCCGAGGTCTACCACGCGTCCACAATAAAACCATGGAGTGAGACGGCTATTACTTTTAATGCCAGTGACGAACCTAAATTCTGAACAGCCCAAGCACCAGTCGCATTGGTCCTCAGTCCAATAGTGGTCGGCTTTCGACTCACCAAGGTACTCATGGACGGTGGCAGCGGATTGAACCTCATTTATGAGGAAACCCTTCGAAAAATGGAAATAGACTGGAACCGCATCAAGCGAAGTAGCACAACCTTTAGAGGAATAATCCACAGTCAGGAAGCGCGCTGTACAGGAAAAATCACACTAGATGTGGTGTTCGGCACGCCGGATAATTAGAGGTCCGAAGAGGTAACATTCCAAGTGGCCCCGTTCAGTAGCGGATACCATGCTCTATTAGGGCGGGAGGCGTTTACAATCTTCCAAGCCATACCCCATTACGGGTACATGAAGCTCAAAATGCCCGGGCCCAACGGAATCATCGCTCTTGCTAGTGATCCGGACATAGCACTCCGCTCCAAAAATAAGACAGCCGCACTGGTCCTCGAGGTACTATCCGAAGCCCTAGTGGCCGAGGAACTGACTGCGCTGCGCTCCACGGTGAACTGGGACGACGTGATACTCGATAAAAGATCCAGGTCCACCTCCTTTAAACTAGCGGACGAAATAGTCAAATTCCAAGTCCATCCAACGGACCCTACAAAAACAGCTTCCATCGGGGCACAATTAAACCCTGATGTCGACGCCGCACTACGGGAGTTCCTACGCGAGAACTGGGACATTTTTTCCTGGCACCCTTCAGACATGCCAGGAATCCAACACAGGCTGGCCGAGCACAGCCTAAATATCCTAAAAGGATTCAAGCCAGTAAAGCAGGCTCTTCGGCGTTTCTCCGAACCTAAGAGACAAGCCATGGGAGAGGAACTAGCGAAGCTATTGGAGGCCGGATTCATCAAAGACATAAAACATCCGGACTGGCTAGCAAACCTGGTGATTATACCAAAGAAGGACAAACCCTGGCGCCTGTGCGTCGATTTTAAGGACCTTAACAAGGCCTGCCCAAAGGATCCCTTCCCCCTCCCCAACATCGATCAAATCATCAACGCTACCGCAGGACACAATTCATTGTGTTTCCTCAACGCATACTCCGGCTACCATCAAATTAAAATGGCAGAGCCAGACCAAGCCGCAATAGACATTCATCACACCATACGGCCCATTCTGCTTCAACACAATGCCCTTCGGGCTCAAAAATGCCGGCGCAACATATCCGTGCATGATTCAGACATGTCTGGCAAACCAGATCGGCAAAACAGTGGAGGCATACGTAGATGACGTGGTTGTCAAAACCAAGCATGTCGAATCTCTAGTAGACGACTTGAGGCTCACATTCGATAACCTCCAAACATACGACATCAAGCTCAACACGGAAAAATGCGTTTTCGGCGTACCAGCCAGAAAGCTCTTGGGACTCATTGTATCCGGTAGAGGAATTGAAGCAAATCCAGCCAAGATCCGAGCTCTGTCACAATTGGACATCCCAAAAGACCTCAAACAAATACAAAAATTGACCGGATGCGTGGTGGCTCTAAGATGCTTTATCACCCGCTTGGGAGAAAAGGCATTACCCCTTTATCGCCTCCTCCGGCGCACCGAACACTTCCAGTGGACGGATGCCGCCATGGCCGGACTCGATGTAATAAAAGCCATATTGACAACAAACCCAGTCCTGGCCGCGCCAAACATTGGCAAACCAATGCTATTATACATTGCGGCAACGCATCAAGTAGTAAGCGCAATGCTCGTCGTCGAACGAGAAACGGACGGACACAAATTCCCCCTTCAAAAGCCGGTTTACTATGTGTCCACTGTCCTTACTCCATGCAAGCCACGGTACCCGCACTATCAAAAGATAGCGTACGCGGTATTTATGGCATCCCGGAAGCTGCGACAATACTTTCAAGAGTGTTCGATAACGGTAGCCTCAGAAGTACCACTTAACGATATTATAAACAACTGCGACGCGACGGGCCGGATTGCCAAATGGGCCATTGAGCTCCTCCCGTTCGACATAACTTACAAGCCACGGCGAGCTATTAAGTCGCAAGTTTTGGCCGACTTTCGTCGCCGAGTGGACGGAAGCCGAACTCCCTAAAGAGTATGTCACATATTCAAACTGGATCATGCACTTCGACGGCTCCAAAATGTTGGCTGGTCTGGGGGCTGGCGTCGTTTTGACGTCCCCAATAGGAGATACAGTTCAATACATACTATAGATAATGTATACGGACTCCAACAACGCAGCCGAATATGAGGCCCTTCTACATGGTCTCCGGATGGCAGTATCCATGGGCATTCAACGCCTAGAGGTGGGCGGGGATTCGAACCTTGCGATATCCCAAATAAATGGAGACTTTGATGCCAAGGATCCGAAAATGGCAGCTTATCGCAATGTCGTCCTAAAAATGTCAGCTCGGTTCGAGGGGCTCGAATTTCACCATATAGCCCAGGAAAACAATCAGGCAGCAGACGTCCTGGCACGCATCGGCGCAAAACGCGATGCCGTCCCTCCCAACATCTTCTTGGAGAGGCTATTCAATCCATCCGTAGTATGGGAAGGGGAACCCGGAAATAACAGCCCCGACCCAACTGCACTGCCCGACACCGAATATTCTGACATAACAGGAGGCTCTGCCAACGAAATAACATCTTCAGCCCACGTAATAATGGTAGTCATCGCCCCGTGGACAGAACCGTTCCTAGCCTACCTAACTAAGTAGGAACTTCCCGCGGACCAAAACGAGGCACGCTGCATAGTGCGGCGATCTAAAGCCTATAAAGTGCATGAGGGAGAGCTTTATAAGAAAAGCACCACTGGAGTCCTTCAAAGGTGCATCTCCGAAGAGGAAGGGCGGAATCTTCTGGCTGAAATTCATGCCGGACTCGGCGGTAACCATGCGGCAGCCCGGGCCCTTGTAAGCAAGGCCTTTCGTACAGGCTTCTATTGGCCGACGGCTCGGGTAGACGCTCAGGACTTAGTCCAACGATGCGTTGGTTGCTAGATTTTTGCTAACCAAAGCCATATGCCACCCACCGCCCTCCAAACTATCCCCATCACCTGGCCCTTCGCGGTTTGGGGGCTTGACATGGTTGGACACCTCAAAGGAGGAACCCACAAGCAAAAATACTTACTGGTCATGGTGGATAAGTTCACCAAATGGATAGAAGCCAAGCCTGTTAAGACGGCCGAATCCGGACCGGTGATAGACTTAATATCTGAAGTCGTACACCGTTACGGTGTCCCCCACAGCATCATCACTGATAACGACACGAACTTTACGGTCGACGAGGTAAAACTCTGGTGCGAAAACATGGGCATGAAGCTTGATTATGCTTCAGTCTATCACCCACAAACTAACGGTCAGGTCGAGCGAGCAAATGGTCTTATCATGAGCGGCATCAAACCCAGATTAGTGCGGTCCCTCAAGGAATCTAACACGCATTGGGTAGAGGAGCTCGACTCCGTACTCTGGGGGCTGCAGACCACACCGAATCGCACTACCGGATACACACCATTTTTTATGGTATACGATGCAGAGGCGGTTTTGCCCTGCGACATTATTCATGACTCACCTCGAGTGCGCATGTACGAAGAAAGAGAAGCCGAGCTCGATCGGCAGGACAGTTTGGACGCCTTGGAGGAGGAGCGTGAAGTGGCAAAAGCCCGTTCCGCATTCTATCAACAACAGGCTCGAAGATACCAAAGTAGAGAAGTACGGGCCAAAACTTACAATATTGGCGAGTTAGTTCTACGCCTGCCGGATAAGAAAAAAGACAAACTCAAGCCCAAATGGGAAGGTCCCTTCATCATTGACCAAGTCCTAACTGGTGGAGCGTACCGTCTGCGGGATGCATCGGATAATCGACTCGAGCCAAACCCATGGAACGCAACCCGACTTCGAAGATTCTACGCCTAACACCGGACTCTGTGTTTGTCTCCTTCCTCTGTCCATTTTTTATACACTACCTGTCTTATATTTTTCTCCTTCTCCTTTTCTTTTCTCTCATAGCCTTTAGGGGCCCATTTGTGCCTTGTTTGCACGCAACTTACGCGCTATCCGCGCTCATTATACCTGGGGGCTTCTTTAACAGAAGCTTATTCATACGGGCTTTATGCCCAACACATGTGTTATACTTCCGCATGTACCCTTTATTCACCATTATATGCATCGATATGACTTAAGTTTTGGCCAAGCTAGGTTGCCTGGCTCTTGTATTTATGCCCTACGTTCCTGTTAATTTGGCTAGGGCATAAGGGGAGCACCTCTGCGATTGTTACCGCCGGGTCAGCCGGATGTGTACCTCAGACTGGGTGAAGCCGAAAGCTAGCGTTCTTAAGGGAATATTCGGTCAGTGAACTAACGATGATTTTTCACTTATTTGCTTATGCGCCCCTAGATGTTTTTTTTCTGCGTCTCTTCTCGCAGTCCGGACATGCACTTTAGGGAATGCCTCCCAGGGAAAGGAACCCCTAACGGAACTATTCTCCCTGGAAGATGTTTCTTACTAACCATGTAATATAACATAACTAGTTGGTCACTTCTCCATTAAAGCACTAATGACCCCTACGCCTGGTCTCCACGCATGCCCTGGTTCTTACATAACCGAGAGGGTATGCGGATACACTCCGGACCGTTGGGTCCCGAGGTTGAACCGAAAAGGTCCACCATGACAAACGATCTACAATCCGGCTAGAAGGCATTATACATGTCACTTTAAATTACATAGTCAATTTGACTGGTTGAATTCCTCTTCAATACCATCTAATAGGTTGTCTAGTCTACAGTCCTGTTGGGAATATTTTGCGGCCAATTCTACTTGGCCGTACACTAAGCTCACAGGGATCTCCTTCCCATCAGGCCCCATAGGTCCGACCTCGGCCCTGTGGTTCGGGCCAGCCTTCGTGTACCGCGTCTTCACCATTGCCCAGGCTTCCCTGGCGCCCTGACGGCAGGCTGATATCTTCCATAATCGGAAGCGCCGCCGCGCTCCCTTCAGCTTCTTTGCAAGCTCTCCAAGGCCTTCGGGCAAGGAGACGGATGGCCACAAGGCCTGGGCGATGCCTTGCATCACCTGCCGAACTCGTTCGTGCAGTTGTGAGAGCTCGGGAAGAAGTTCACCCGTAGAACCGGGCATTTCCTCTGTAGGACGACCTGTTAGCATACCTACAGACATAACTCTGTCAGCCAACTTCCTCGCCGAACTCTTTTCCAAAGTTTGTTCAAGCACTTACTAAATATGCCGTGTCGAAGCCGCCGATTCTCCTTAACAGAGTCCGATAGTTGGGCACGAACATCTTTTAGTTCCACGCCCATCTTGGTTTTGGCATCTAGGAGATCATTCTTCTCCTGCCTCACCCTCGTAAGAACGCTCTCACCGGCCTTCAGCTGGCGTAGGAGCTGTTGCTTATCCGAATTTACTCTAGCGTCATCTGCAATTTTATCGTCAGATCTGCATATACGCCGCACTCTATATGATACTTATCATTCGAAGGATATATTACCAGAGCGTGTCTCTTTGGGCTCCCCTGCTGCGGCCAGTGCGGCCTGAAGTTGGGCTTTGCACTCTTCCAGCTCCTGGGACAGTTGGGTATTCATTTCTATAAGAACCTGCATAACAAATGATCCTTAAATCAGTTATTCTAACTGTTTCAAGTCTCAGGGGCTACTGATATATATAACCACTAAATTTTCTCACCCGCATGTCTTTTACATACTGCTCCGTGGCTCTGTCTAGACCATTTTGAGCGGCACGGAGGTACGCATCTCCCAAGTTGAAGGCATCCAATGCCTCTTGGGAGAAACAAGCGTCACGAAGAACAGTCCGGCGACGCCTGTGGTTCATGGCACTTTCAACCTCAGAATTGGTGGCGGACAGTCTATCCGCATCCTCTGTCGGAGGACTGCCCGGCGCACGCCTCGTATTCGTTCCCGCCTCCGAATCCGGCCTTGGAGCCTGGCTGGTGGAGGCGCGATTAGTAGCCTCTCCGGGTATAGTCCGGCGAGCGCTCTTTTTCCTAAAAAGAACGCATGGGCGTTAGTATGCCTCTGAGAATAATGTCTTGGAATAAAGACGGCGCGCCGTACCGCTGCGCCGGTGTCTCAATCCGGACTGCGTGTCTTTTCAGCCTGCCTGGCCTCGCGACCCCTTGTTGGCTAGTCGCCGTAGGCTCGACCTTCCGCCTCGAGGACCTCCCCTGCAAAACATAGTTGTTATATGGTAATCAAAAACATGCAAGGACGGATCCCTTTTCGAAGTACTTGGACTTCGGTCTCAGTTACCTGGGAGGCTGGAAGTAGCCCAGGGTAATCAGCCGTAATGGCCACCAAGGCGTTGTCATTGCTCAATTGGTAAAATACCCCATCGATCAGCTCCACAGATATGTCTGGATCCTCCTGGGAGGCCGGGTCAAGGGACCGTCCCGGGTCCTCGAGTTGTGGAGGGGGGTTGTTTATCTCCCTTACAGCCTGGCGCAGCTCCTGCGTTGAAATCGCTAGACTGAATACTTATCTATGGGAATATGAAACGGATGGGCAAGAAAAAGTCTCCGCTTACCCAGCTCGGAGGATTGTACATAGAAAATCCGCCCTGCGGGTTGACACGGAGGAATTCCTCCTCTTCTCCCTTGTACAAAGTGGATAAGATCTTTATTAGATCAGCAACCGATCCCGGCCCTTTACGGCCGTAGCGGGTGGCGTCATCCTCCCCGTTGAAATCCCACATGGGGTGGCCTCTATACTGAAGCGGCTGCACCCCCCCCCCCCGCATAATACATGTGGCCATGACCTCGATCATGGTCAATCCAGATCGATCTAACAAACTTATCCGGCTCATCAGGTAAAGAACGTCCCTGTCATCTTCCTCCAGGGAGCTCCATGGACGTCAGCTCCGGCGCTTCTTCAAAGGAGCGTTGTCGAACTCAGGAAGGCCGATTCGAATAGGATCCGGGTGGGGGACGTCTTCTATATAAAACCATTCTGAAGGCCAGTCTTCGGACGTCTTCTCTGGGGTTCCGGACAGGTATCTGGTCCCGGCAATACGCCACACTTCGGCTCCGCCCACTTGATATATTGACCCCTTCTGAGAACGGGGCACAAGGCAGAGCAGCTTCTTCCACAGTGCGAAATGAGCCTCACAGCCCAAATACAGCTCACAAAGGGCTACGAATCCTGCGATATGCAATATGGAGGCAGGCGTAAGGTTGTGCAACTAGAGGCCGTAGAACTCCAGGAGCCCCCGGAGAAACGGATGAATTGGAAATCCGAGCCCTCTTACGAAATGAGGGATAAGGCATACCCGCTCTCCCTTGGAGGGATTGGGAAGGCTCTCCGCTTGCTCTCCGCCATTATAGGTGGCGATCCTGGCTCGAACCGGGACCATGTACACTGGGGGAAGAAATCCCTTGGTCTGAAGCATCACTAATTTGCTGTGCAGGACAGAACATCTCTCCCAATCTCCGGGCTTGGGGCTAGGGGAGCGAGAGAAGGAGCTGCGTCGACCGGCCATGATGGAATGGATCTCTGTCGGATGCGCTCCGATGAAGGCTCACCAAGGGAGGATGGTGTGATCTGGATCTGAATCCTCGTCTTTTTTAATAGGCAGCTCATTCACACCGCTAGGGGGTAAATGTAAAAACACCCTGGCTCTTCACTTTTGCTTGACACATGGAAAGTGGCCATTATTGGGCGTGGAAGCCAAGGAGTGCAACATTCACAAGAGGCCGGACACTATTTCAATAGGTACACGGAATTTGGAGAGGAACCCGCCTTGTAATACCGAAGACAATCTGCGCGATGGACTCGTCGTCATTGAAGCCTGGTTCAGGGGCTACTGAGGGAGTCCTGGATTAGGGGGTCTCCGGACTGCCGGATTATATTCTTTGGTCGGACTGTTAGACTATGAAGATACAATATTGAATACATCGTCTCGTGTCCGGGTGGGACTCTACTTGGCGTGGAAGGCAAGCTAGGCAATACGGATATGCATATCTCCTCCTTTGTAACCGACCTTGTGTAACCCTAGCCCCTTGCGGTGTCTATGTAAACCGGAGGGTTTTAGTCCATAGGACAACAGACAATCATACCATAGGCTAACTTCCAGGGTTTAGCCTCTCTGATCTCGTGGTAGATCTACTCTCGTACTACCCATATCATCAATATCAATCAAGCAGGACGTAGGGTTTTACCTCCATCAAGAGGGCCCGAACCTGGGTAAAACATTGTGTCCCCTACCTCATGTTACCATCCGGCCTAGACGCACAGTTCGGGACCCCCTACCTGAGATCTGCCGGTTTTGACACCGACAACCATTCTCCGGAAGAATGGAGCGAGCAACAGATTTGTGGGAAATCATACATACTGATGTATGTGGTCCGATGAATGTTGAGGCTCGTGGCGGATATCGTTATTTTCTCACCTTCAGAGATGATTTGAGCAGATATGGGTATATCTACTTGATGAAACATAAGTCTGAAATATTTGAAAAGTTCAAAGAATTTCAGAGTGAACTGGAAAATCATCGTAACAAGAAAATAAAATATCTACGATCTGATCATGGAGGAGAATATTTGAGCTACGAGTTTAGTCTTCATTTGAAACAATGCAGAATAGTTTCGCAACTCACGCCACCCGGAATACCACAACGTAATGGTGTTTCCAAACTTCGTAATCATACTTTACTAGATATGGTGCAATCTATGATGTCTCTTACTGATTTACCGCAATCATTTTGGGGTTATGCTTTAGAGACAACTGCATTCATGTTAAATAGGGCACCATCTAAATCCGTTCAGACGACTCCTTATGAACTATGGTTTGGCAAGAAACCAAAGTTGTTGTTTCTTAAAGTTTGGGGCTATGATGCTTATGTGAAAAAACTTCAACCTGACAAGCTCGAACCCAAATCGGAGAAATGTGTCTTCATAGGATACCCAAAAGAAATAGTTGGGTACACCTTCTATCGCAGATCTGAAGGCAAGACTTTTGTTGCTAAGAATGGATCCTTTCTAGAGAAGGAGTTTCTCTCGAAAGAAGTGAGTGGGAGCAAAGTAGAACTTGATGAGGTAACTGTACCTGCTCCCTTATTGGAAAGTAGTTCATCACAGAAACCAGTTCCTGTGACACCTACACGAATTAGTGAGGAAGCTAATGATGATGATGATGAAACTTTAGATCAAATTACTACCGAACCTCGTAGGTTAACCAGAGTGAGATCCGCACCAGAGTGGTACGGTAATCCTGTTCTGGAGGTCATGTTACTAGACCATGACGAACCTATGAACTATGAGGAAGCGATGATGAGCCCAGATTCCGCACAATGGCTGGAAGCCATGAAATCTGAGATGGGATCCATGTATGAGAAGAAAGTGTGGACTTTGGTTGACTTGCCCGATGATCGGCAAGCCATCGAGAATAAATGGATCTTCAAGAAGAAGACTGACACTGATGGTAATGTTACTGTCTACAAAGCTCAATTTGTTGCAATAGGTTTTCGACAAGTTCAAGGAGTTGACTACGATGACACCTTCTCACTCGTAGCGATGCTTAAGTCCGTCCGAATCATGTTAGCTATTACCGCATTTTATGATTATGTAATTTGGCAAATGGATGTAAAGACTACATTCCTGAATGGATTTCTGGAAGAAGAGTTGTATATGATGCAACCTGAAGGTTTTATTGATTCAAAAGGTTCTAACAAAGTGTGCAAGCTCTAGCGATCCATTTATGGACTGGTGCAAACCTCTCAGAGTTGGAATAAATGTTTTGATAATGTGATCAAAGCATATGGTTTTATACAGACTTTTGGAGAAGCCTGTATTTACAAGAAAGTGAGTGGGAGCTCTGTAGCATTTCTAATAATATATGTGGATGACATATTGTTGATTGGAAATGATATAGAATTTCTAGATAGCATAAAAAGATATTTGAATAAGAGTTTTTCAATGAAAGACCTCGGTGAAGCTACTTACATATTGGGTATCAAGATCTATAGAGATAGATCAAGACGCTTAATTGGACTTTCACAAAGCACATACCTTGACAAAGTTTTGAAGAAGTTCAAAATGGATCAGGCAAAGAAAGGGTTCTTGCCTGTGTTACAAGGTGTGAAGTTGAGTAAGACTCAATGCCCGACCACTCCAGAAGATAGAGAGAAAATGAAAGATGTTCCCTATGCTTCAGCCATAGGCTCTATCATGTATGCAATGTTGTGTACCAGACCTGATGTGTGCCTTGCTATTAGTTTAGCAGGGAGGTACCAAAGTAATCCAGGAGTGGATCATTGGACAGTGGTCAAGAACATCCTGAAATACCTGAAAAGGACTAAGGATATGTTTCTCGTTTATGGAGGTGACAAAGAGCTCATCATAAATGATTATGTTGATGCAAGCTTTGACACTGATCCGGACGATTCTAAGGCTCCATGGGTGTTAGAATCATTACTGTGTAATCTAGATAATTGACTCTAGTGCAAGTGGGAGACTGAAGGAAATACGCCCTAGAGGCAATAATAAATTTATTATTTATTTCCTCACATCATGATAATTGTTTATTAGTCATGCTAGAATTGTATTAACCGAAAACTTAGTACATGTGTGAATACATCGACAACCAGAGTGTCACTAGTATGCCTCTACTTGACTAGCTCATTAATCAAAGATGGTTAAGTTTCCTAACCATAGACATGAGTTGTCATTTGATTAACGGGATCACATCATTAGGAGAATGATGTGATTGACTTGACCCATTCCGTTAGCTTAGCACTTGATCGTTTAGTTTACTGCTATTGCTTTGTTCATGACTCATACATGTTCCTATGACTATGAGGTTATGCAACTCCCGATTACTGGAGGAACACTTTGTGTGCTACCAAACGTCACAACGTAACTGGGTGATCATAAAGGTGCTCTATAGGTGTCTCTGATGGTACTTGTTGAGTTGGCATAGATCAAGATTAGGATTTGTCACTCCGATTGTCGGAGAGGTATCTCTGGGCCCACTCGATAATGCACATCACTATAAGCCTTGCAAGCATTGTAGCTAATGAGTTAGTTGCAAGATGATGTATTATGAAACGAGTAAAGAGACTTGCCGGTAACGATATTGAACTAGGTATTGAGATACTGACGATCGAATCTCGGGCAAGTAACATGCTGATGACAAAGAGAACAACGTATGTTGTTATGCGGTTTGACCGATAAAGATTTTCGTAGAATATGTGGGAGCCAATATGAGCATCCAGGTTCCGCTATTGGTTATTGACCGGAGACATGTCTTGGTCATGTCTACATTGTTCTCGAACCCATAGGGTCCACATGCTTAAAGTTCGGTGACGATCGGTATTATGAGTTTTTGTGTTTTGATGTACCGAAGGTAGTTCGGAGTCCCGGATATGATCTCGGACATGACGATGAGTCTCGAAATGGTCGAGATGTAAAGATCAATATATTGGATGACTATATTCGGACACCAGAAGTGTTCCGGGTGGTTTCAGAGAAAACCGAAGTGCTGGAGGGTTATCGGAACCCCCTCGGGAGAAATAGTGGGCCTTATGGGCCTTAGTGGAGAGAGAGAGAGGGCTGGCCTAGGGCAGGCCGCGCACCCCTCCCCCTCTGGTCCGAATTGGACTAGGAAAGGGGGGGTGGCGCCCCCCTCTCCTTCTCCCTCTCCCCCTTCCTTTCCCCCTCCTAGTAGGAGTAGGAAAGAGGGGAGTCCTACTCCTACTAGGAGGAGGACTCCTCCTGGCGCGCCTACAGGGGCCGGCCGGCCTCCCCCTTGCTCCTTTATATACGGGGGCAGCACATCTAGAGACACAAGTTGATCTGTTGATCTCTCCCAGTCGTGTGCGGTGCCCCGCCTCCACCATAATCCACCTCGATCATATCGTAGCGGTGCTTAGTCTATGCCCTGCGTCGGTAGCATCATCATCACCATCATCACGCCGTCGTGCTGATGAAACTCTCCCGTGAAGCTCTGCTGGATCGGAGTTCGTGGGACATCATCGAGCTGAACGTGTGCTGAAGTCAGAGGCGCCATTCGTTCGGTACTTGGATCGGTCAGATCGTGAAGATGTATGACTACATCAACCACGTTGTGCTAACGCTTCCGCTTTCGGTCTACGAGGGTACGTGGACACACTCTCCCCTCTTATTTCTATGCATCACCATGATCCTGTGTGTGTGTTGGATTTTTTTTTGAAATTACTACGTTCCTCAACAGAATATACAGTTAAATTTGATGCCAAAGAAACTGAGGCCAACTTGCTATGATTGTTGCTTCAAAATCAAAACAAAGATAAAATACTCTTTCCTTGCAACTTCAAGTGAGTGTTACTATCTTTTGCATATTCAGTTTCCCTTCTTACTCGAGGTTATAGTAATGTAATTGATGAGTTGTGCATGCGTGCGTAGGTTCCACTATATTTTCCTAGTGATTAAGCTTGAGCAGGGACTAGTAACCATCTTAGACTCGAGACAAAAATCTCCCGAGGACTATGTGGAAATGACTAAAATTCTCGAGAAGTAAGTTCAATCGATCATTATCGCACCATATAGAAAACTTTATTCATTTCCTGATATCAAGTAATTGTTTTCTTTGTCTCACAGGGTTTGGAAAGTATTCACCGCACAAGCTCCAGGACTGCCGGGGGAGCTGCGATGGACATACCCGAAAGTAAGTAGAACTAGCTAGCTAGTTCCACGCATCTCGATCCCGTTGATTCTAGCTACTTTCATCAATACCATTTATAATGCTTCATTATCAGTTTGATTGGCCTCTATTTCTCGTAAAGTGCTTGTGGCAGGAACCCGGGAATGATTATTGTGGATACTACATTTGCGAGTTCATCTACAACACGACTTGCAGAAGAACTCGGGGCTACTCTAAAAGACAATTTGATGTGCGTAAGCAATAATATTCACAATTTCATTTTATTACCATCATTTGTGTTAAGTTTCATTCATATATATGTATTGATCCCCTTCTTCGAATTAGATGTGGCAGATGCGGATGAACTCCGACCACCAGATCGATCAAAGCAATTCAAGAGGAATTGGCGGGATTATTTCTTGACCACGTCATCAATAAAGCCGGAGAATACCATGTGGAACTTGAGTTCAGATGCTAGGGGATTGTAAGAGATCTTACATTGTGTGTGTGTATGTAGCCAGTAGCGTCGGACAGATATACAAAAACTTGTTGTTCGACCAATCTCTCGGAGAAGGAGAGGTCGATCACTTCTCTCTGTATATGCTCATGATGATCTTCTATACTTAATTGTTTCCTTCATTTGTTTACTAGCTAGCGCATCGAGTCCTCTCTATACGTATAGTACATAGCGTGGACCAAGCATGGAGATAATAAATGACACTTGTCTCTATTAGCTAGCTAACACAATATATGAAACCCCTAAATTAACCCTACAAAACCCCCCAAAACCCCCAACCCCCCCCCTTAGAAAAAAACAAAAACCCTAGCCTTATTGGTCCCGGTTGGTGCTACCAACCGGGACAAAAGGCCCCCCTTCCTGGGCAAGCTGCATTGGCCACGTGGAGGCCCATCTGTCCCGATTGGTGTAAGAACCGAGATTAAAGATGTTGGGCTTTAGTACTGAACCTTTAGTCCCGGTTGCCGAACCGGGACAAATGGGCCTTATGAACTGGGACAAATGGGCCCTTTTCTACTAGTGGGTGGAGCACCAGCATTGTTGGGGTCTTCCATTGGAGTAGGGCCTGCCGTAGTGTCGTCCAAGCCTTCATGTTCATCAGTCTCGCGCGATGAAGAATATGAGCTGGCCACCAAGTGAGGAACTTTGACCTTCTTGAATTTCTCCGAAGGTGGGTGAGACTAGTCAAAGTCCTGCTTGAAACCCATCTACATGAGATCTTCATCACCGTAGAGGTGAGACAGTACAGCCCATGTGCGATCAAAAACATCATGCAAGTAGTAATGGTTCTTTTTCACAGAATTTTGCGTGATTGTCATATTCTGAAGAATTGAGCCAAACTGACGTTTTGACCCACTTGTGATTGTGATCCACCTATTTCTAATGAAGACTGGGGAGAAGCTCATGATTAGTCATCACCCTTGGAGTAGTGGCTTGAGGAAATTGCTTTGAAGCATTTGCGACAGTATCACGTGTGGCAGAGTCATCACTAGTAGAATAAGATGCAGCTTTGCGAAACTGTCAATCCAATGGACGAGTGCCTTCATCAATGATAGCAGCCTTGCCCTTCTCATAAGCTGAGGAAATAGTCCATTTGAGGACTTCAATTGGGGGCAAATAGCTGAGATGGCGTTGACAATCAGCCTTGTAGTCAATTGAAGACCTTGATCTGATGAATCTCATGATCCAGGGAGCGTAAGGCTTCAATTCAAATGGTGCCAGAGCGACATTGGCCAAAGTCCTCATGAAGAAATCATGGTAGTTGATAGGGATACCATGTATGATGTTGAAAAGCAGATTCTTCATGATGCCAACAACCTCTTCGTCATCAGAGTTGTGGCCCTTGATTGGACTGAGGGTTTTGGACAATATCCTGTACACAGTCCTTGGCACATAGAGCAATTCCTTGACGGGTAATTTGGTCCTTGGAGCTTGGCCTAGCTTCAAAGGCTTCATCAGCGCTTGCATCAAATGATCTGAGAGTTCAGGTTCAGCATAGATGAGCCTTGCACCTTCAACAGGAGGACTGACTGGGACGACATGAATCAATTCAGAGGCCGGTGCTTTGTAGTGAGTATTTTCTATCATCCAGTCCAATACCCATGACTTCACATCTTCAACATTGCCAGTGATGTGCAATGTGGCATAGATCTGAAGAATGAGTTCTTCATTCCAATCATAGATATCGGTGTAGAAGTTGAGAAGACCAGCGCCATGAAGAACACTTAGGACTGGGGTGAGGCACGACAGTGACTCCATATCCACATGAGGAATTTGCTCATGGTCAAAGATCTTGTCCTTATCAAACAACAACGAAGAATAGAAGTTCATTTGACTCGATGTCCAGAAGCGCTTGTGTCTAAGTCTTGCAGAGTCATATGGATTTAATCCGTGAAGAAAATATGCTCATTGAAGAAGTCTTCAACCTTGAACTTCTGCTTTTTGGAGTGAGGATTCTGTGGCTTGGGCTAAAGATTTGAAGTTGATGTCTTCAGAACCTCTTGAGGCACATTCTCTGGAGCCACATGCTGAGGAATTTCAGGAACAGTGTCATCAGCAGTAGCCTGGGTTCCATTTCTTCAGCAGCATTATCATCAGCTCTAGTGGCAGGAACTTCTTCGGTAATAGTGAGAAGAGAAGCTTGACGTTCTTCAGAGCCCGCATGGATTTCTTTAGTTTGAACCGGGGACTGAGGAATCTGTTGCAGAGGGGTGTAGAGTGGTGAATTGGGATGATGACTTTCCTAGTAGTCATCATTGAGAATCGGCGTTGTACACCCAATATCCACATCTTCATCTTCCTCATCTATTTCTTCAACGCCGGCCTCTTCAGCAGTGAACTGAGGCATGGGCGAGGATACCAGTGGAGTGGAAGTGATGTTTTCCACTTTAATTTCTTAATCAACCTGCTCTGACGTAGCAGCAGAAGGATCTTCTTCATCTGATTCACTTGGAATCACATATTCCTCACCAAAGGGAACAATCTCCTTTGATGGCATGCTTGATATAGGAACATCTATGGGACATGTATAGGATCTCGTCAAAATCTTCACTTTCTTTGGAGCTGAAGACTCCAAGGATGCAGATGCTTTCCTTTTCTACATAGCTACTCGCTCCGCAGCTTTGGTTTTCTTCGCTTCTGATGCAGAAGGAAGGGTAGGGCTTGTCATTTGTGTAGGAGGAGCATAGGAAGTTGAAAACCCACAAGTATAGGGGATCGCAATAGTTTTCGAGGGTAGAGTATTCAACCCAAATTTATGGATTCGATACAAGGGGAGCCAAAGAATATTCTCAAGTATTAACAGTTGAGTTGTCAATTCAACTGCACCTGAAAGACTTAATATCTGCAACAAATTATTTAGTAGCAAAGTAATATGGAAGCAACGGTAACTGTGGCAAAAGTAATAGTATTGGTTTTGTAGTGATTGTAACAGTAGCAACGGAAAA
Source organism: Triticum aestivum (assembly GCF_018294505.1). NCBI lineage: Eukaryota > Viridiplantae > Streptophyta > Magnoliopsida > Poales > Poaceae > Triticum > Triticum aestivum. The sequence continues at coordinate 27,236,624 of NC_057806.1, forward strand.
GTAACTAGCAAAGATCAATATGTGAAAAGCTCGTAGGCAATGGATCAGTGATGGATAATTATGTCGGATTCGATTCCTCATGCAACAATTATAACATAGGGTGACACAAAACTAGCTCCAGTTCATCAATGTAATGTAGGCATGTATTCTGAATGTAGTCATACGTGCTTATGGAAAAGCACTTGCATGCCATCTTTTGTCCTACCCTCCTGTGGTAGCGGGGTCCTATTGGAAACTAAGGGATATTAAGGCCTCCTTTTAATAGAGTACCGGAACAAAGCATTAGCACTTAGTGAATACATGAACTCCTCAAACTATAGTCATCACCGGGAGTGGTCCCGATTAGTGTCACTTCGGGGTTACCGGATCATAACACATAGTAGGTGACTATTGACTTGCAAAATAGGATCAAGAACTCACATATATTCATGGAAACATAATAGGTTCAGATCTGAAATCATGGCACTTGGGCGCTAGTGACAAGCATTAAGCAAAGCAAAGTCATAGCAACATCAATCTCAGAACATAATGGATACTAGGGATCAAACCCTAACAAAACTAACTCGATTACGATAAATCTCATGCAACCCATCACCGTCTAGCAAGCCTACGATGGAATTACTCACGCACGACAGTGAGCATCATGAAATTGGTGATGGATGAAAGTTGATGATGATGATGGCAACGGATTCCCCTCTTCGGAGCCCTGAATGGACTCCAGATCAGCCCTCCCGAGAGAGATTAGGGCTTGGCGGCGGCTCCGTATCGTAAAACGCGATGAATCCTTCTTCCTGATTTTTTCTCCCCGAACGTGAATATATAGAGTCGGAGTTGAGGTCGGTGGAGCCTCAGGGGCCCATGAGACAAGGGGCGCGCCTTAGGGTGGTGAGGGCGCCCCCACCCTCGTGGACAGGGTGTAGGCCCCCCTGACATCGATTCTTTCACCAGTATTTTTTATAAATTCCAAAAATATTCTTCGTGAAGTTTCAGGTCATTCCGAGAACTTTTGTTTCTGCAGAAGAATAACACCATGGCAATTCTGCTGAAAACAGTGTCAGCCGGGTTAGTTCCATTCAAATCATGCAAGTTAGAGTCCAAAACAAGGTCAAAAGTGTTTGGAAAAGTAGATACGATGGAGACGTATCAACTCCCCCAAGCTTAAACCTTTGCTTGTCCTTAAGCAATTCAGTTGAAAAACTGAAAGTGATAAAGAAAAACTTTTACAAACTCTGTTTGATCTTGTTGTTGTAAATATGTAAAGCCAGCATTCAAGTTTTCAACAAATATTATGAACTAACCATATTCACAATAACATTTAGGTCTCATCTTTACTCATATCAATGGCATAATCAACTAGCAAGAAATAATAGTAAATCTCGGATGACAACACTTTATCAAAAGAATCATAATATGATATAACAAGATGGTATCTCACTAGCCCTTTCTGAGACAGCAAAACATAAATGTAGAGCACCTATGAAGATCAAGGACTGACTAAACATTGTAATTCATGGTAAAAGAGATCCAGTCACAGTCATACTTAATGTAAACTAATATTAATGCATGCAAATGATAGCGGTGCTATCCAACTGGTGCTTTTTAATAAGAGGATGATGACTCAACATAAAAGTAAATAGATAGGCCCTTATCAGAGGGAATCAGGGATTTGTAGAGGTGCCAGAGCTCGATTTTGAAATAGATATGAATAATGTTTTGAGTGGTATACTTTCATTGTCAACATAACAAACAAGAGATCTCGATATCTTCAATGCTACACACATTATAGGCAGTTCCCAAACAGAAAGGTAAAGTTTATACTCCCCCTACCACCAACAGACATCAATCCATGACTTGTCTGAAACAACTGGTGCCTCCAACTAACAACAATCCTGGCGGAGTTTTGTTTGCAATTATTTTAATTTAAGCATGGGACTGGGCATCCCGGTTACCAGCCATTTTCTCGTGAATGAGGAGCGAAGTCCACTCCTCTTGAGAATAACCCACCTAGCATGGAAGATATGGACAGCCCTAGTTGATACATGAGCTATTCGAGCATACAAAACAGAATTTCATTTGAAGGTTTAGAGTTTGACACATACAAATTTACTTGGAACGGAAGGTAGATACCACATATACGACGGTATGGTGGACTCATATGGAATTACTTTTGGGGTTTATGGAGGTGGATGCACAAGCAATATTCCCGCTTAGTACAAGTGAAGGCTAGAAAGAGACTGGGAAGCAACCAGCTAGAGAGCGACAACAGTCATGAACATGCATTAGAATTAATCAACACTGAGTGCAAGCGTGAATAGGATATAATTCACCATGAACATAAATATCGTGGAGGCTATGTTGATTTTGTTTCAACTACATGCGTGAACATGTGCCAAGTCAAGACACTCGAATCGTTGAAAGGAGGATACCACCCTATCATACCACATCACAACCATTTTAATAGCATGTTGGCACGCAAGGTAAACCATTATAAACTCCTAGCTAATTAAGCATGGCAGGAGCAACTATAATCTGTAATTGTCATTGCAAACATGTTTCACTCATAATAGGCTGAATCAGGAACGATGAACTAATAATATTCACAAAAACAATATAGATCGAGTTCATACCAGCTCCTCTCATCTCAATCAGTTCACCATATATTGTCATTATTGCCTTTCACTTGCACGACCGAACGGTGTGTGCTACCTCTTGAGCACTGCGTTGGTTTTCCCTTGAAGAGGAAAGGGTGATGTAGTAAAGTAGCGTAAGTATTTCCCTCAGTTTTTGAGAACCAAGGTATCAATCCAGTAGGAGATCATGCTCGAGTCCCACACACCAACACAAACAAATAAGAACCTCGCAACCAATGTGATAAAGGGGTTGTCAATCCCTTCACGGTCACTTTCGAGAGTGAGATCTGATAGATACGATAAGATAATATTTTTGGTATGTTTATGATAAATAGAAATAAAGATGCAAAGTAAAATAAACGACAATAAGTGTTGGAAGATTAATGTGATGGAAGATAGACCCGGGGGCCATAGGTTTCACTAGTTGCTTCTCTCAAGAGCATAAGTATTACAGTGGGTAAAAGAATTACTGTCGAGCAATTGATAGAATTGAGCATAGTTATGATAATATCTAGGTATGATCATGTATATAGACATCAGATCCATGACAAGTAGACCGAAACGATTCTGCATCTACTTCTATTACTCCACACATCAACCGCTATCCAGCATGCATCTAGAGTATTAAGTTCATAAGAACAGAGTAATGCTTTAAGTAAGATGACATGATGTAGAGGGATAAACTCATGCAATATGATATAAAGCCCATCTTTTTATCCTCGATGGCCACAATACAATACGTGTCGTTTCCCTTTCTGTCACTGGGATCGAGCACCGCAAGATTGAACCCAAAGCTAAGCACTTCTCCCATTGCAAGAAAGATCAATCTAGTAGGCCAAACCAAACTGATATTTCGAAGAGACTTGCAAAGATAAACCAATCATACATAAAAGAATTCAGAGAAGAGTCAAATATTGTTCATAGATAAACTTGATCATAAACCCACAATTCATCGGATCTCGACAAACACACTGCAAAAGAAGATTACATCGAATAGATATCCAAGAGAATCGAGGAGAACTTTGTATTGAGATCCAAAGAGAGAGAAGAAGCCATCTAGCTAATAAATATGGACCCGTAGGTCTGAAGTAAACTACTCACACATCACCGGAGAGGGCATGGACACTACAAAAAAAACACTTCCATGATGATACGTGTTTGTCGCAACAGTTCGCGTTTTTTGTCATGCATGTACATCCATGACAAATTTATGACAGAATCAAGATAGTCATACATGTGCTGTCGTAGAAGTGTTCCATGACATTACCAAAATTATCATCACGGAAGTGTCCACTTCCATGACGATAAATCGCGCGTCACAGAAGTGCTTTCGTCAAGGGTGACCGACACATGGCATCCACCGTAACGGAACGCCATTAAGCTATCGGGTCGGGTTTTGGATCCGATAACCCGTTAACAGCCCCGACCAATGGGAAATTTCCACGTGTAAAATTCTTATTGGCCGGACAAAACGTGGCACAGCCCAACAGAGGCCTATTCCTGTGAAAAGGCCGGCCCGTTTAACTTGGTCAAAAGGTGGCGGGCCGGCCCATGGAAAGCCTATTAACGACCTGTTCGCATATAGCCCATTTACAGCCCGCTAACCCAAGGCCCATTACGCCCTATCCGAATTAGGCACAGTAGCGTCATCTGGGCCATCCAATATGATTCCAGCCCATTTTCACTTCTGGCCCATGTATGGCCCATGACGTCTTTCGGCCCATATGAGGCCCTATGTAACTCTTGGCCTATTAACGGCCCGTGGTGAAACTGGCCCGTAATGAACAGTGTATCACTTTACACCCATTAACGGCCCGTGGTGAAACTGGCCCGTAATGAACAGTGTATCACTTTATACCCATTAACGGCCCGTTATTCCGTTGGGCCGTTTCCAGCCCATGTTATCTTTCGGCCTTCTCAGAGCCCATTTATTCTTGGGCTCATTTCCAGCATTCGTTTACTTACGGCCCGTTACTGTCATTTTCTGCTTGTGGGCCAAATTCAGCCCATGGTTACAGTCGGCCCGTTTGTGGTCCGTTAATATATTGGGTCGTTTTCATAGCCTCATCAAATACGGCCTATTAACGATGGCCTATTACGGTCGGCCCATGAACGGACGATTCCAACTCTAGCTCGTTTACGGCCATAATGCTGCCTATTATTGGCCCATGTTTGGCTAATCGATCATATGGCCCGTATAAGGCCAATTGATGATACGACCCATAGAAGGCCCATTATTTCTACGGCCCGTAGAAGGCCTACTGTTTCTACGGCCCGTAGAAGGCCCACTGTTTCTATGGCCCGTAGGAGGCCTAGTGTCACTACAGTAAATATTAGCCCATGGTTATTGTGGCCTTGTTTTAAAAAATAGGTCATTGCAGCCACTAGTTAACCGCGGAAAAAGAACTGCAATGACTAGAAGCAAACAAATAAACAAGACAGCAAGGAAATAAATAAGCAAGCAACTAACGCTAGGCTATCACGGCTATTACACATATTACATCCACTAGGCATCAAAGTTCGCCACCAGTGCAAATATAGGGAACAAAGCAGCATATCATATACACTGGCCGTCAAAATTGGCCACCAGTGCAAATAAACGTGGAAGCAAAACAAGAGCATAACTGAAACAACTTCAGAAGAGCTCAAGAAATGTTATCCTGGGTATCCACCATGCTGGCAATAAGCTTAGCAAGCTGATTAGCTTTGTCCTGTTTGGCGCTAGAATCCTCCAACGCTTGCTGTTGCACCAGAAAGTATGCATATGAATGCTCCAGGGACTTCCGCAGTCCTTCCGCTTCTTGTCGCAGCACAGCTGATCGATGTCTTTCAGCTTGTGGTTGAGACTCAAGAAACCGAACTGTTTCAGATAGTGAGTTTGAATAGCTTGTGCAAGCGGCAGTGGCCAGTAACTCCAACACTAAACTAAGACAGGATGTGTCACTATCCTGAACCTTATCTGCATTACTTCCTTCACCGTTGCTTAATAAGGCACTCTTCCCCAATATTCTGTCAGCATTCTAAAAGAAGAAACAAGTAGACACATAACAAGTTTAGCATGTACTAGTATATGAAACTCATTTCGGTGAACCAGTTCATTAGTAAGGTGGACATGATTAAACTAATAAGTCTTCTATTGCCAAGTACTAGTACATAATAAAAGCATCAAACAAACATATATCTATGTCCTATGGTAGCAATGGAATCTTAAATTAGAACAATTGTTCTTCAGGTTTAGGCACTTGTTCTACATGAACAGAGTACAGTAAGACGCAAGAATATAATACTTAAAAATAGAAAATGAGCTCATAGACCTTACCACATTCTTGGTTTGGGACCAGTACCGAACAAGGCGTTCCCAGTCATCATCCAGTAAATGTGTCTCAGGAGAACGTAAGGGAATTTGATGAGTTTCTTTGCCAGTGAAGTACGTTTTCTTCAGGTAATTCCGACACTGCCACCAAGCATTCTTGAAGATAGCAGAGGTATTAGCACAGGTTACCTCATCCTGAGTTTCCAAATCGGTCCTTCTCTATAGAGAAAAATGGGAAAATTTGTTGTATTATAACCATCATGGAGGTAGGATGTATGGGACGAAGCAAAGTAATTGCCATGAATAACATTACTTACACATAACTCCTGGACAACCACCTGCAACTGGCATTTTCCTTCATCTTCAGTATAATATTTCTAAGATGGGAAGATACGCACATACGATTTAACAACATCAAATGCGATAGATGCTAAACTATGACTAGCTGGTTGCGCTTCCTCCACAGGAATAGGCGTACCAACTGGTGGAGTTGGGGTTCGCCGTGATAGTACTGGCCCTTTGGGCACTGGAGCTACCTTACTAACTGCTCTTGTTTGGGAGCTCTATGGTGGAGATGGTGTTGTGTCAACAGGAACTGGGTTACTATCGGCTGGGGTTGGGGTTAGATTGGGTGAAGCTGGTTCTTTGTCCATCATAGTAGGGGTACAATCTGCGAGAGTTTGGGTTATGTGTGGTAGGGATGGTTCTTGTGCATGTACAACCGGGGTGCTATCTCCACCAAGAGGTAGCACTATTTTATTTGAAGACCGTGTTTTTAGTCCGCTAGATACTGGCATCACCCGCTCCAATTCAAATGGCTGATAAATAGGAAACATAGTTGAATGTACATACATTGTATGAGAGACAGATGCAATAGATAGTGTGGAAAAAAGAGGGCATGAAATAGTTGACATGTATATTGTTTAACTAAAACGGATAGCACGACATAATTTCACATATATGATGTCTATCTAAACTGGATAGCATAGCATAACATAATTCAAAGATATGATGAATAACTAAATAGGATCGCGTGACATAATTCACCTACATGTTATCTAAGTAATCAGGATCGCATCATTTAATTCACATATGTGATTTATATGCTAAACAGAGGGCATTCGATATGATGTCTGAAATAAGAACATGGTGTTGAATATTGTGTATATGATGTCTAAACTATGCAATGCAAGACACCGTGTGCATGATATGAGCAGTATAACCGTGCCAAGTTAGAGCATACACCTCAGTGGGGGAATAGAACTGGTCATCTGGCTCTGAATCCATCTCCGAGGAGCTATCGGGACCCAACAAGAGATCTGCTTCGTCAGGTATCACTGTCTGCTCTGAAGGCATTGTTTTCACTCCAGATTTTTTCCATCTCCCACCCAAATGGCTGATTCACAGGAAGAATAGTTTAATGTACAAACATTGTTGACAAATGGAAATGTAATGAAGAAAAGGATGGGCAAGATATCATTCAAATATATAATGCCTGGTTAAACAGGATGGCATTGCACATTTCACATATATTATGGCTAGCTAAAAGACATGAGACTGCATAATTCCCATATATGATATAGAAACTAAATAGGTGGCATTACAAAACATGTCTAAACTAAGCAGATGACATATATGATGTCAAAAGTAGGCACTACAAGGCAACATATGCATGATATGACTAACATCATCATGCCAAGGTAGAGCAAACACCTTGGGGGGTAAATAGGAGTGGTCAGCGGCGTCCGAATCTGCCTCAAAACAGATATCTTCCTCTGGATTACAATCTGGAGAGGGGTGGGGAGGGTTTGCCATTGAACCCACCATGGAGCAATGTCTGCATGACATTGTATTGCCGCACAAAACTCTTCTCTTTTCCTCTACATGTTCAGCATGACTGTGTACACTATCTGACATGCATACGAAAAAAATATGGTGAGATTATGTAAGGAGAGCATGCATATATTTAGAGTGATGGTAACAACCAGTGGATCGATGTTTTTCCGTTGAACCAAAATAGCCCTAATGGATCGACATGAATGTATAGTAATAAGTGATGCAACAAGTGTACAACCTCTTTGCCGTAGCCGTGCTGACCTCAGCATCATTCGGTTGGTCGTTGAAGCAGTTGAGGCAGAGGTGACTGCCGGAGGTGTGGAGGAAGATCTGAGGAATCTGTAGACGACGTCCAGGGCACTGCTCTGTTGTGATGGATCGTTCTGTCGTTGGAGCGGCTCCAGTGAGCCGTAAGACGTCAAGGCTGAAGCAGCACAAGACAGACATCGTCAATCTCAAGTGGGATTCTAGTAGCATCTCCAATAGATGATGTAAAATGGATGTAAAATTAACATCACCAAAAACCACCTGACTACAACAGATGAGGTAAAAACTATTGACTCTGAACTTAACTGTAGAAACTGAAATTTACTGTGGAATCTGAATGCTACTGTCGAAACTGAACGCAATGGTAACAGAGAGGCACTTGACATGTAGTTTAGGGAGGGTATGTAGTTCATCTTCAACCTGCACCCCCCCTGAGCCGCCAGCCACCACCGGCCGAACCGCCAGCCCCAGCGCCGCCTCGCCGCCCCGAAACAACTCGCCACCGCCGCCCGGCCAGCCCTCTAGGCCCCCCACCCCCACCTTGAACCCTAAGATAGATAGTGGGGTACCTCTCCGGCGAGCCACCGTCCCCGCTGCGGGTGGTTCTTCCTTAACTCCAGCGAGCCCCCCAACCCCTGAAAATCGAGTGACCCAAAAGTCGATTCAGTCGACTGAAGTGTGTCTTAATCGGAGCAGAGTAGCAGCACGAGCGAGGGGGAGAGCAGCATCAACAGCTGGGCGAGCGAGCGATCGAGCGAGAGCCGGAGCAGCAGCAGCAGATCCGGCTGGTATGGACGCCGCCGTTGAAAGGGCCTCGCACTGGGGGAGAGCCGCCGTGGAGATGTCGCCCGCTGTGTCGGCTTCAAGGTAGCCGCTCCATGGGGGTGCGGGATGGAGCACCGTCGGCGCCAGGAGGTCGAGTTAAGGAGAAGGTGCGATGCCATGAGTGTACAACCTCTTTGGTGGCGCCGAGTAGGCCTCGGCTTCGTCCGAGGAGTCCGTGAGGATGCTGCGGTTCCGGTGGAACAGGTTAAGGCGGCGCTGTGCGGATGGAGCAGCTGCAATAGATGAGGCGATCGTCAGAGCAGCTCCTTGGAGGTGGAGGACGAGGCGGCTGAACCGGCAGGACGGCGAGATGGACGACGGATCCTCATCCGGGGAGGTGTACGAGGGACGTCGAGCTGTTGTGGTGGACGATGTCGTCGGGGAAGAGGCTCCAGCTTGGCAGCGGTGACACGGCGGACAGAGGAGGGTGGGGTTTCGTAGCTAGAGCGGAGAGGTTATGGCGGCCTGGGATTTCGAATGGCGAAAAGGGGGCGATGGGAGGGGGTGAAGCATGACTTAGGAACGCGCTTGTCCAAAACGTAGGGTGTGTTACAAAAGTACCCCCACCGATTTGAACTAGCGGCCCTTTCATCTCAGGGTTAGAAAGGGGATTTCGCGCGTCGGGTTTTGGCAGCTGGAGGGAGTTTTCGCGCGTGTTGTAATTTCGGGATAGCAAGGCGCGCGTTGTGAAGGCGCCAGTTTTGGGAGCATGATATCTGAATGTTCGGGATATAACAATACGTGGGTTAAATTTTAGGGACAAGCCTAACGTGTAGTAATATTGTACTTGTACGTACCAAATCAATTCGCACTTCCCTCAACCAAAAAGAAAACGAAAAAAATAAAACTATTCACACCACACAAAGAGAGAGTGTTGCCCCATTTTACTATACAAATGCTATTCAAAGCTACTCCCTCCTTCCATCTATATAGGGCCTAATGCGTTTTTCGATGCTAACTTTGACCAAATATTAGAGCAATGATATATGACATGCAACTTACACGAAGCACACCGTTAAATTCATCTGTGAATGGTTCTTTCAATGATATAATTTTCACATTGTGCATGCCATGTACTATTAATCTTGTCAATAGTCAAAGGCGGTCTTAAAAATCTCATTACGCCCTATATAGATGGAAGGAGGGAGTATGAATCCATGTTATGTCCGATTAAATTTTTTCGCTTGTTGTATAATGCATGTAACCTACTCATACCAACATTTTAGTGCATTCCAAATGTCTATACTGCCGCTGCAATTCGAACTAAATTTGAATTCGTTTCTCTATTTCAATAAGAATCTACAATCATGATTGTTGCCAACTTCAACCATCATAGTTTCCTTGCTATCCGCCAGATATAAATCAGACGGCCTATAATGCAGGATGGCAGGCACACCATCATCAACAACTCCGTTTTTTATAAGAGTAGAGATAAAATATATTAAATGTAGTATACCATGTTCATAACCACACCATGTGTATCACCGTCATATATATTCACACATGCGTTGGTTTGAAACACTATGATAAATTCTTCAAATATCCGAATTCGCTTTTTATAATGAAGTATATATGATCTCTATTCGTCTTTTACACCCACACAACCCTCTTATCTTTGTAGCTAGCACTAACTTTCTCTTGTGCATGCACACGCCCGCATCCCTCTCACCCCCCTCAATATTCTCTAGCTCCATCGCGCAAATTCATCTTTTCACTTTAGGTCGTTCACCCATGGTGTGTGTAGGCCCCCCAGCTCCTTCTTTATGGCACACATCGAGCGATATGCCTCTCTAGCCAGGTGTGCCTAGCACAAACACAAGCTTCCCCTCTTCTCTTGTCATCGTCCATGCCTCACTCCCACCACTCTTTTCATTGTTCTCGTACTCGCACACTCCTCCCCCTCGATATAGTATGCCTCTCGTACCACCTCCTACATGCATCCCTCTCTCTCTATCCTTCTCCTCATGCCTCATTTGCTTCTAACACACACATGCATGTATACCGATCGATCTCCCAACATATACCTAGATTGACTTTAACTACCCCCCCATAGATCGACATACCTCACAAGTTATGTCTCTCCTTTCGCTTACAAAGGGCGATTGATCTTCCTATGTATTTACATCTGCTTACCACAGCCACATCGTCCCCCCTCATCATTCGTGCATGCCTCCTGACCCGTCTCTCACACGCACGTGCACAGACAACAAGCAGCCATCTCCTCTCATATTTATATTGCGGGCGTGCCCTCCATTTGTCTAACAAGCCTATCCCACCATTTGTTAGAAGCTACTCCACTACCACCCCCTCCAACACTCTAGCTCTATCTCTCTCCCAACCTTATTCATCTCATGCACATATGCATGGATGCCGATCGATCTCCCTTAATACATGAGGCAGATCGATCTCCTTAATACATGAGGTAGGCCTCTCTCCTCCTCCACACATATACCAGCCGTTGTACCTCTATAGTTAATTGTGCCTCCATCTTCCCCCACCACACACCGATAGTTGAGCGCTGCAGGTAGGTATCCATGCCACAGAGAAAAACTGCACATGTCCCATCTCATGTTCCAGTAGGCCAGCCACTCTACATCTTTGACGTGGGCACACACAAATTTGATGGTACTCTTTATCGATCACGCGTGCGCACACACACACACATCATCCCTCTCTTCGATTCTATGGACACCTCAAGCCGATGATACCTCCACTCTCTTCTCGTGGATCGCCCCCTCTATATATATGTTATATCCAGGACTCTATTTCACACACATTGCACATGTTAAAT